>NC_066582.1:340010070-340287570 GCF_024323335.1 Lathyrus oleraceus
ACATATGTACAGTAATGCAATACCATAGGTTAACAACACCAATAATTTGGATAATCTATGTATCCTTCCTGATACAGGATCAAAAGTTTGAAGGCCTTGAGAATAAAGGTATGTAGAGTCTATGGTTTCCTGCATGAAAACCCATACCCCCCTCACAGGTGTGGACTATGCTCCAAGTTGGTCCCTAGGAGGTCTCCCAGAGTCATCGACTCGAAGTGGAAATACCCTTCCGTAGTGAATACTCATAGGACAAAAGTACTTCCAAGTGAATCTAGTCTGGGTGTCGCTCTCGTGACAACCCAACGCGCGAAACAGAGGCGTACACGACTATCCACGAGTCTAACCTATGTGTATACTAAGCTCGGTTATAGAGCTTTAATCTCATGTAATCTAACCTATCCCAACAAAAACACAATAGATATATCCATAGTATAAAGCGAGTAAGAAATGCGATAAATAAAAGCGAGTAAAAGCTATAAAGGTAAACACCTAAAACTAGCGAGAGGACAACCTAAACTAGGCTCGACTCCTTTTAGCGACTAGAAAGCACTCCAAGTAGCGAAGTATCCCCAGCAGAGTTGCCAGCTGAAGCTAGCAGAAATATACCCGAACATATCACACGCTCGAACGTACAACAGAGTCGCCATTGAACTTTATTTATCCCCAAATGGAAGGGAAAACATCGATAAAACCCGGGGGAAAGAGATATGCTAGGTAAGGAAGTCGGTTATGCAAGGGGAAGGTATTAGCACCCCAAACATCTATAGTACTCCATGGGAACCATTTTTATTGTTCTCGCTCGAATAGGTGTGATATCTAAAGATTACTCGCAAAAGAATGGGGAAAGGAAAGAAATAAACAAGATGTTTGTCTAAGCACCAAGGACTGACTGGAAAAACAACTAAAGGAGTATGATTGAAGTGATTAACAATTATAACTCGTACCAAAAGAATGGTAACATGGGAATCCATAAAGGAAAACTGACTTTGAATCAAAGAGTAAACAGAAAGACCGACGAGTGAGGGGCCCGAGGCATGGTATCATTGTCGTTGAATGACTGGAAACAAGGAGAAGTAACTGTATGGCAATAAGCCAAACAACTCTTGATACAAAGATGGACATTTCATTAGGTCGTCCTAAAAGGGTGAATATGGAATCCAAAAGGAAGTATTGATTGGCACAAGGAAATATATATCACTTGCTAGGGAACAAACAATTTGAGATCAAAGAGAAGAAGTATCTTGGATCCATGAAGGAATAAACTCTCAACTGAAGAGTAAAGGTAAACCAACAAGTGAGGGGCCCGAGGCATGGTATCACTATAGTGGAATAACCAAAAACAAAGGAATTAAATGTCTGGGTACAAGCCAAACAACTCTCGATTCACAAGACAAACTGTTCATTAGGCGTCCTAAAAGGATGTGAATGGAATCCAAGGAACAATGATATTTGATCTCCAAAAGCTGGAATTGATTGATGAAAGAGTGATGGATTAATAAATAGGGTAGAAATAGATAAGATAGCTCGCAAAGAAACCGAGTTCTCCTACCTACGTACCCTCATTGTGCAATGATGGTGTCGCAACCTGAAAAATACAGTGCGCGAAAAAACAACCGGCGAAAGAAAAGACAGAAGAGTCGCCACCGTGCGTTATTCATCCCAAAGGAGGGAAAGAAAACGCTCGAAGTAAACCTGAAAAAGGAAAGGACAAGACGGGGTCTCGCAACCAAATCTTGGGTTCGGGAGTCGGTTATGCGAAGGGAAGGTATTAGCACCCCTACGCATCCGTAGTACTCTACGGGATCCACTTTTGTAGTTCTTGTCTAAAGGGTATGGGTTTACCTAATGTGTTTATTTACTAAAAAGGTTAAGAGAAATGACTCGCGCGGATGTCGCATCCACTGCATACGTATCTCATCTGAATATGAGAATCAGAGTCTTCGTAGCTCGGCTGACCTATGGGTTGGGGATGTGTGCTCGCTAAGACATCGCGTCTTATGCCTACGTATCTCATCTGGAATGAGAATCAGAGCAAGCCGTAGTTCGGCTAACTACGGGGTTGTGGATTGGGTTTTGGACGAACGACGTTACTACGCAATCTACCGGATGCTCGACCTTTGGAGACTTACTCACCTGTAGTAGAAGGAGTAAACGTGTTGCTTTGGGTTTTAGGGTTTGGGATGCTCGAGGGCAAACAGGCAGTCCTTGACGAAGGAACCGCGCTACATGTGGGGATATGAATACAAAACACAAAACATGTATCTCAAAGTAAAATGCCACCAAGGGGCTCAAACATTGCCTCCTATCGAGGTCTTCCAGCTAAGAAAGCGATAAAGTGCGAGAAAAGGAAAAAATTACCACACGGATAAAGATCCGAAGTAACAACAATTAAAGGAACGATAAACCCTGAGATCCTTCCAAGCTAACATCATCAAAGAAAGTGGGTCAGTACAGGTAATTGGAATGAACCTCCAGGGGGTATCCCAAAAATAAAGTGGGAAACCACGCAGGTTATCCCTGCAAACGTCATGTGAGCCCTCATAATACCTCATACATTTAGAGCATTCAAAGAGGTGGTCTTGAATCGGCAAAGAGGTGGTCTTGAAAGAAGAATCCGTCTGGTACGGTGAGAGTCAGTCTGAATACCGAAAAAGAATGTTAAACTGGATACCAAAATAAATGGTAACACAGAAATAATCATGGCCTGAATGCCGCTCATCAGTCTGAATACTGGAAATGACTTCGATCTGTGTAGCGGTGTATTCGTCGCTATATGATCTATCGATTAAATCATAAGCTAAGAGATACATTGAAATTTCGAGTCGCCACCGCACTTTTATTTATCCAAAGGACTGGCTAAAAAGCGAACAAAAGCCTAAGAAGTTTTACACGTAGAAAACTAATAAAAAGATCAGAGATTCTGGGTAAGGGGTAAATTACGCAATGGGAAGGTGTTAGGCACCCACTACGTCCTAGGTACTCCTAGGGAGCCCTTTTCACACTTGTTGTAAAAGATTGTTATTTGTTATGACATATGTATTGTGCAAACATGATTGGGATGATGAGAAAAGAATATACAAGTTTTATTATTGGGTTATTGGGTTCGAACGGATGAACCCGTTGCCTACGTACCTTCCATCAAAGGTAAGGATCAGAACGCCGTAGTTCGGCTAAAAGATTTCCAAAAGTGGGTTAGGTTCAATTTTAAACACAAGCACTGAGGCTTTTCATTATCAATGGGAGAACACTCGACCAAAAACAACATCCACCATGCGAGGATAGCTTCGACGTACTAGAGGGGTTAGCCCTGTTTGAAGTACGGAAGTCTTACTGTCGACTCACTAAGGATCGGCAAGATTTACATCAACCACAAAGATAATTGAAACCTATGGCTCATGCATGAAAAAAGATTAATGGACAAAGCCAAAACAAGTGAATGAGTGAAAGTTAATTGATTGTGATTATGAAAATGAAGTCAAAGTATGATTAAGATTGATTCAGAGAAGTATTATGAAAATGAGTTTGAAAAAAAGTCAAGGACTTAAGTCCAGGTTTTTAGTTAGAAAAACATGAAGAAGTTTGCACAACACTTATGTCAAGTTTGAAAGATAAAGTGTGAAAAGGTTCTAAGACATAATGAATGATGAATGGATGAGGATGGATAGTAAAACTTCTTAGAAGGTTCACTTCTTGAAATCATATGGGAGATGATTCAAGTGTGGCCTTTGGAATGGAAATGGATAATAATAAACAAACAAAGCAAAGGCGGATATCGGATGCCAATCAATGGTCTTATACCAATCTCCTAAAACAAAACGGGATGTCAGAAGCCACTCAATGGTCTTACACTAATCTCCACAGGCAAAGAAATAAAAAGCGGATACCGGATACCAATAGATGGATTTACACCAGTCTCCTAAAACAGAAAACGGATATCAGATGCCACTCAATGGTCTTACACTAATCTCCTCAAAAGAAAAACAAAGATGAGAAATGGAAGTTAACTGCCAATCTGTCTGGTCTTAGGTTAACTCCACAGTATGGTCCTAGGAAATCCAATGCCACATTGCAGGGACTTACAGTGGATCCTCACATACAAGAATAAAAGCAACAACATGATCACAGGTATGCAAATGCCAACTTGCAGGGACTTACCGTTGCAACCTCACATAACAGGAGAAAGCAAAACATGGATGTCAGATGCCAATCTGTCTGGACTTACTCTAACATACACAGTATGGTCCTAGGAATACAAATGCCAACTTGCAGGGACTTACAGTTGTATCCTCTCATACAAACAAGCAAAACAACATGTGATCATAGGAAAGCAAATGCCAACTAGCAGGGACTTACAGTTGCTTCCTCACATACAATCAAATGCATCAAGCAAAGATAAGATGAGTAGCCAAGGTGATGGTCTTATACTCACTTCCATATCATAGGAGCAATGCCAAGGCAATGGACTTACAGTTGTCCTCAATGGGCAAACAACAATGATAGCATCACAAAACAGATGAGATGATCATGCATTAATAGCAATTGATGATGATGAATGCATAGCATACAGGCAAGCAAGTGTATATGAAGCAAACAGTCAATCAATGAATAGCAAACAGCACACTCTATAGCCAAACAATGGGGGCTCACACAAGAGGGTTTGACTTTGAAAGTCCACTGTAATAGGTGAAGGTCGCTCTTAACCTGGCCATTGAGGGGCTCAGGTGAAGCAGATGAATAGGAAATGAGGGGTGTGCCTCATTGCTTCTATCTCAAATCAGAGAGAGCATCAAAGAAAGTGTGGGAGTTCAGAAAGTAGGAACTCTCTCCACATTATTGACTCGATTAGATCTTGGGTATTTATCTCATTGCTTCAACCATGAAATGGGAGCAAAGAGAGGACACACTGAATAGTGGGGGATAGATTGCTTATCCCTACCTTCCACCAGTTGCCTTGCTTGAAGGACTTTTCCTGCTTAGGACAAATATAAACAAACACAGACATTGCCTCTTAAGGAGGACTTCAGACAGTTTGCCCGGTCAAATAACAGACCGGGTCTCCAGACTACATGAAGAAGAAGTAATTATACCTCAAAGCAAATGCTAAAAAGCAAAGCAAGCAATCAAGTTCAAAGAACTTAGGCAACTAAAGTACCTGCAAAAGTCAAACTCATTAGCAAACAAGTCAACAGTCAAAATCAAAAGGAAATAACCCCAAAAGTCAACACAGTGGGACCAATTGTGCAAGGCACAAAGACTCAAGCATATGAGTCAACCTACAAAACAAGTGTTAGCACATGATAAACAAATCAACTCAATCAAAATTGAAAGGTCTTTGGGGCATTGGTGCTTAACCTGAAACAGATGAACTCAACATAAGCTTAGAAGACCACTAGGACTAGCCTAGGGTCAAAGGTGAAAGAAAAAGTCAAGGCAGCAAGGAAAAAGTCAACCCAAACCAAATTCAAACATTTAAGAAGCATTCTCAATTGAATTCATAATCATATCATGCATCATGGTCATTTCACATGCAAAAGGATGCAAAGCATGGCAAGAGAAGCATACAAAAGTCAACAGCAAAGACTTCATTCAAAAGTCAACTCAAACAATCTCAAAAATTATGAAATAAATCACACTCATTCCTAACATCTAACATGGTATACATGTCAAATTTCATGGCATTTGGATGAGAGGAAGGCAGTCAAGTAAAATCATGAAGTCAAACCAAATTCAAGTAAGCATGGTGAAAGTCAACAAGCATGGGTCAACTTCAAAAAATCATATCAATTTGAAAACAGAAGAGAAATGAATGAGATTAACACCATTGCAAAGCTTGAGATGTCTAGTTATCACATATGAAATTTCATGGTCATACAATAAGATTTGAGAATTTCACAAAAGATTTGGCAAGGCATAGCACAAAAAGTCAACAAATGACCACATATGGAAGAAAATTCACAATCAAATGGAAAACAGCAACATTAATTCCAAGAAAATTCATACACAAACTAGACATGTGATATATGATTCATGCAAAATTTCAAGTGATTTGGATAAGAGGAAGCATATGAACAAAAATTGGGAAAATGCATGATCATGGTATAGCACCAAATGTAACACATAACTTCAAAAAATCATAACTATCAACCCACAAATGATAAATGCACAAACTTTATATGGAAATGAAGGTCAATGTGTCTAGTTTTACCACAAAAAATTTCAAAGGCATTGGATGCAATATGACAATTTCACAAAGAGAATGGCACAAGGTATTATTTATGCACACATGTGAAGAAAACAATTATCATTAAAAATCCAGCCACTGAAAAAATAATTAAAATTCACCATAAAATTCTAGACACATTCATGAGTATGAGGAAGAAAATTCATAATTTTTTGATGAAAATTGAATGAGAAATAAATTGTGGAAATTGGATGAAATTATGATGCAAACATGAACAAAATGGTGTGGCAATTGGTCAACCTAAGTCAACGCAGTGGCAAACTAGTAATATTGGGCGCCACTTAACCAAACTGCAGCGTTTTGGGGGCGCTGAGGAAATGTTCCTATTGGCTGCTAGCCAATGGAACAGTGAAACGAGCAAATACAGCCAATAGCAATCGATATTTTCTGGGCGGCTAGGGTTTGGCAATGGTTCATGGATTCAACAACATCAACATAAAATTCGACCAGCACAACAGCATATCATCATCACTCAAATAGGCACGACTCATGAGCAGCAAATATCATGCATCATCAGCCAACAACAACATAGTATAATCATGGGATTTTTTTATGGGCAGAGCAAGTTTAACAGCAGCAGCATACACACATTCATACAAAATTCGACCAAGCCTCAAACAATAACATCCTGCAATCTTCATGCAAACACCAAGCAAACAGCATGGTAAAACAGTATTCTTCATGACATAACAACAAAACAACATAAGCATGAAGATTTCTGGGCAGGATTATGGTTTGGTATGAACAGCAGGGCAAACATTCATCATCAATCAACAAAACAACATCAAGCAAGCAGCATGGTTTTAACAGCAACATTATTCATCATTGTAAAACAAGCTTCCAGCAAAAATCACATAACATGGCATTGGTACAGCAGTTCACGCATCAACATCATGCAGCATTTTGGCTTTATGCAGCAACATGATTCATCATCCAACATCATAAACATGGAATCCAATCAACATGAGATAAAAGGCATGGCAAACAATAGGTTCATGCAACACAATGCAACAATCAAGAGGCCACCGACAAACACAAATCATGTAGATTTCCTGGACATATTCAAAACAGCAGCAGGGCATTAAAACTTTCATTGAAACTCATCACCAATCTATAGCATGGCTGACAGCATAGCAACAACAGTAGGTTCACGCAAATACAAACAAAAGCAGGCATAATTCTGAGATAAAACCAACTGGAAACAAACTAGGGTTTAACAGATACAGCAATGTTTTATCATTTTCATGTTCAGCCATTAATCATGAATAATCAACCATAAGCAGAATCAACAAAAATCAAGCATGGCCATGCAACAAACATCCTTATGCAACATCACTCAACAACCAGGCAAGCATAATCATGGGGATTTCATAGGCAGAGTTCTAGGGTTTTAATACAACAGCACCCATTTCAAGTTCATGAACTCAAAAAACCAAAGTGCTCAACAGCCAAAATTGAGTATGCCAATAGCATCAACCAACATTAAACAACAAAAAATACAACACCACATTTCATTAAAACAACTCCATCTAGGCAAATCGAACAAAAGTTGTCATGAACTCAAAAAATAAGATCAGATTTTTCTCACTACAATAGATCATTCAACATGGTTTAAGCTGCATCAGAACAAGTATGGAAGGACCTTTCATAAACACATAATAGTTTGGAGAAAGAAGAGGATCGAAAACTAACTTGCTTTTGAAGACAAACTGGAAATAGTGATGGATTGATGGATATAGCTTGAAACAGATAGTCACACAGCTTCCAAAGGTTGAGTGCTTGCAGAAATTTAACTCAAGAATGCATAGCTTGGTCCAGCTCGAGATCTGCCATTAACAGTGCTCTTGAAGAAGCAGTACTCGAATGAGAATCCCAGTTAGTATTTGATGGTTCAAAAAGCCTCTAAATGTTGTCTGGAACAGGGAGGAACCAAAGGTATTCGAGTTTCTTTGAATGGTTGTGCAGGATTTGTGCTTTTGCAAAAATGCAAGATGAGAGTGAGAGAGAATTCTGGTTGGTGGCTGCAGCTTCTAGGGTTGTCAATTGGCAGAAAAATGCCCTTATATGTGCTGTTTAACCTCTACTAATGACAAGCTAAACTTGCTTAAGCTTAATGAAGTAATTTGCCAAAAGTTGCTAAACTTGCATAAGTGTGAAATGGAGGTGTATGCTTGGTCGAATTGGGCTTGGAATGAGCTGTATACAGACTTTGCCAATGCTGTTTTGCCTTTGCTTGTAAATTGCTGTACTTGAATTGGTTATGTGAAGCTAATTGCACATTTTTGCCAACTTTGCATTTTTGCCAAAATTAGGGTATGGACATGGTATGGACATGAATTTGGGATTGGAGCAAGTTTCAAATATGATTTAGAACAATTCCCAATTGGCCAATTTAAGAAAAAGTCAAAAACTCAAAAAGTCAAACTTGAGTCAAACTTGATTTTAAATGAAAAAGGTCCAAAAATGCCATTTTGAATGGTGAGGTTTTAGGTCATGAAATTTATATTTTTGGAAAGAGGATGAAAAATGTGGTTTGTAGGAAAAAACCCCACCAAATTTGGCCTTATGGTTTGAGAGATATGGCTTGTTGAAGTTCAAAAATTGGTGAAAATGATTTGATCATATCTTGACAACCACACATGGGATTTTGATGTTCTTGGACTTTTTGAAAATGGGAAGACAAGATCTTCAACTTTCATGTTGGGCAAAAATTCATTTGAAGCTTGTATCATGATGTAAGTTTAAGATCAAGAAGTTTCCATTTTTGGCAGTTGAAATTACAGGTCCACTTTCTATTTCTGGAAAATTTTCTGTTTGACTTGATTTTCTTCCATGATGAGGTTGAACATGATATATGAGGCTTATACAAGCATGAATGAACTCCTTCAGATCAATTCTATCCACCAAATCCTTGATTAAATCAACTGTTGACCAAGTTTGACTGTCTGTTGACTTTTCTAGGGTTTTGAATGACTGGACCACTTCTGATGAATTCCAAACCCTAAATCCTTGAGAACTTGACTTCAAATGATGTCTCAAGTTGTATGAGCTCTTGATTATTGATCATGGTGCCCAAATTCTGCAAGAATGGCCACCATCCATTGCTTTGACTGACTGTTGACTGTCTTTGACCTAATTGCTGATGATTGCTTCAACTGCAAGCAACAAGGTTAGACTGACAATATTTTTGTACTTTTTGAATGATAAACATATGAAAGCAAAGATATACAAATGCAAAGTATGCCTGGTGATCAAGAAACAAAACCCACAAGGCAATCTATCCACTAAGAGGAAAGCAAAAGCATGCAATGATCCTTGAGGTTATGATATGAATGATATGGGCCATGAGGGATCTTAGGGCCCAAAATTGGGGTCTTACAATCTGAACATCGGGAAACTGGCCTGAATGCCACAAGTTGCATCGACCTGAACGTCGGAAACTTCTTCGATCTGAACATCGGAAAATTGGCTTGAATGCCACAAGTTGCATCGACCTGAACGTCGGAAACTTCTTCGATCTGAACATCGGAAAATTGGCCTGAATGCCACAAGTTGCATCGACCTGAACGTCGGAAACTTCTTCGATCTGAACATCGGAAAACTGGCCTGAATGCCACAAGTTGCATCGACCTGAACGTTGGAAACTTCTTCGATCTGGACATCGAAAAACTGGCCTGAATGCCACTTTGGTATGAATACCAGAAACTGGCCTGAACGCCACTTCGATCTGAATACCGGAACACTGGCCTGAATGCCACTTCGGTCTGGATACCGGAACACTGGCTTGAATGCCACTTCGGTCTGGATACCGGAAAACTGGCCTGAATGCCACTTCGGTCTGGATACCGGAAAACTGGCCTGAATGCCACTTCGGTCTGGATACCGGAAAACTGGCCTGAATGCCACAAGTTGCATCGACCTGAACGTCGGAAACTTCTTCGATCTGAACATCGGAAAATTTCATGCCTGTCAACATTGGCAGAAATAGGGAATGATAATAAAGGCGACGCATGGGCCGATGACACTTGCTGGGGATAACCAAGGTGGGTCATGAACAATTTTCAGTCTGAGTACTGGAAACAACTTCTAGCTTATCACTTGGGATACCGAGAATGTTTTATGCTTACATGCGTATGTTTGAATCTTTCAATGGCGTAATGCTCCATGAAAATGGAAATGCTACGCGATTTGGGAGGATGCAATGCAATATGATTCTACATGCAGGGATGCGAAATGCTGGGTAGAGTGCGAAGCTGAGGCAAGGGGATCTACTGGGGAAATGATCACCATCTTCTGGACCCTAGCAAGGCTGTTGGAGATGCATAGCGCAAAGAATTCTGTGGGGAAATGACCCGCCACACGGTGTTCTAGCAATGACGAAATACCGAGATTCTGACTAGGGAGAGAACGACACTGAACACCTGCTGTTGGGGAAAGCGATAGTGGTTCTGGCAACCACGATCTGCGAGAGATGACTCAACAGGGGAAGCAAACACCGATACGGTACCGAGATTCTGCTTCAAGGAAAGAGACCATGGATTTGGCGTCGAGATCATCGATCTCGCATCGAACCCTGAGGAGCAGCCGCTTCTGCTGGGAAGATACAGTCTGGCACTGTCAACTCCGCTGGGGATATATAGTCTGGCACTGTCAACTCTACTGGGGAGTGTATGTCCTGAAACAAACGCTTGGGGAAGTACAGTGGTGAGAAACTGCTGGGGATTGAAGAATCCAACAGCTCTGCAGGGATAAGACACCAGATTCGTCTGTTGGCGACTTCACTGGGGAAGATATTCCCGATCATCTGCAGGGGATTTTAAGGAAATGCCCTGAGGGTATCTGTTCTGAATAGACGATCCAAAGCACTTAAAATTTACAACAATTTTAAATGTTTATTAAGCATGTACCTGTAAAGCCCTTATGTGTCATGATGCAATGTTTATCAAAAATTCGGACGTCATTTTTGCAAACAAAATAGTAAAATGAAAATGAAAACAGAGATATACTGAATAACATGACTTTATTGATTGAATGGCCTCTGAATAGGCATTTACATCAGGAAGCAATCCCTGGAAAGAGGTAATCACACAAAAGATAAAAACAGAAATTAATCTAATGGCAATGTGAAATGGATTTCTATTGGGTTCCAATTCTGCTATGACTTGCTCGTCTTCAAGATCCTCCAGATGATCAGCCTTCTGAAAAGGTGATTGGACTGTTTCCTACCTTTCGAAAATTTCCAGTCATCGACATGAGATGAGATTCAGAACTAACTCAGAACGCAGTCATTCGCTTAATCCCTAACTTTTGCCTGGATCGCCCTTTTCGGGTTTTCAATCCACCGGGATACCCATTTTTGCCTAAGTTGCCTTTTCAGGTTTTCAACTTACCGGGTGTACGATCTTTTCATTTTTAATCCCTAATTTTTGCCCGAACCTTTTCATTTTCTTGGTTCGTCGAGATGCCCATTTTTTGCCTGGACTATTCTTTTTACTGTCCAGCGGGTCTATTTTATGCGAAGTATTTTTTAACTGCGTCTGAGTTCACAGGGGAAGTGAAGTTTTCACCATCCATAGTTGCAAGCATTAAGGCCCCACCATCAAAAACCTTGGTGACAATATACGGTCCATCATAGTTAGGAGTGCACTTGCCCCTGTGATCTGTCTGAGGAGGAAGGATCCTTTTCAACACTAAATCTCCGACTTGGAAACAACGAGGACGCACTTTCTGATCAAAGGCTCTCTTCATCCGACTCTGATACAACTACCCATGACAAATGGTTGCCATTCGCTTCTCTTCGATAAGACTCAACTCATTGAACCTTGTCCGAATCCATTCGGCTTCGTCTAACTTGACATCCAACAAGACTCTTAGAGAAGGAATCTCCACTTCAACAGGTAGGACTGCTTCCATACCATACACCAGGGAGTAAGGGGTTGCCCCGGTCGATGTACGTACTGAAGTGCGGTACCCATGCAAGGCGAAAGGTAGCATCTCATGCCAATCTCTGTACATAACGACCATCTTCTGCACAATCTTCTTTATGTTCTTATTTGCCGCCTCAACAGCGCCGTTCATCTTAGGGCGGTAAGGGGAAGAATTGTGATGCTGAATATTGAAGTTCTGACACAACTCCTTCATCATTTTGTTGTTGAGATTAGAACCATTATCAGTAATGATTCTCTCGGGAACCCCATAGCGACAAATGATTTCTTTCTTGATGAAACGGGCAACCACATGTCTGGTGACATTCGCGAACGACGCTGCTTCGACCCACTTGGTGAAATAGTCGATGGCAACAAGGATGAAGCGATGCCCATTGGAAGCAGTCGACTCAATCTTTCCAATCATGTCAATGCCCCACATAGAAAACGGCCACGGCGAAGTCATCATATTCAGAGGATTTGGCGGCACATGCACCTTATCAGCATAAATCTGGCATTTATGACACTTCCGAGCATATTTGAAGCAATCTGATTCCATGGTCATCCAATAATAATCCGCTCTCAACAATTTCTTAGCCATTGCATGTCCGCCGGCATGAGTACCGAAGGAACCTTCATGAACTTCCTGCATTAACATGTCCGCCTCGTGTCTGTCCACGCATCTGAGAAAAACCATGTCGAAGTTCCTCTTATACAGCACATCGTCTTTGTTCAAGAAGAAACTGCCTGCCAATCTTCTCAAAGTCTTTCTGTCATTGTTGGATGCCCCTGCAAGGGTACTCTTGATTCTTCAGAAAGCACTTGATATCGTGATACCAAGGCTTGTCGTCAACTACCAGTTCAGCAGCAAACACATATGCGGCCCTGTCAAGGCGCATCACATCGATCCTGGGAGCATGGTTCCAACGAATTACTTTGATCATGGAGGATAGAGTAGCAAGTGCGTCTGCCATCTGGTTCTCATCACGAGGTATATGATACAATTTTACTGTTGTGAAGAAAGTCAACAGTCTTCTCGTGTAGTCTCTGTAGGGGACCAGAGTGGGCTGAAGAGTATTCCAATCACCATTCACTTGATTGATCACCAGAGCTGAATCTCCAAAGATGTCTAGAGTCTTGATTCTCAGATCAATGGCTTGCTCAATACCCAAAATACAGGCCTCGTACTCAGCTTCATTATTTGTGCACTCAAAAGTCAAACGAGCGGTGAAAGGTATGTGGGCACCTTTTGGAGTTGTAATGACAGCACCAATTCCATTTCCTCTAGCATTGACAGCCCCATCAAACAACAAAGTCCACTTTTCGTTTGGATCAGGTCCCTCCTCAACAACTGGCTCTTCACAGTCTTTCATCTTGAGGAACATGAAGTCTTCATCTGGAAAATCAAACTTCATCGGCTCATAATCATCAATCGGCTGCTGAGCAAGATAGTCCGACAGAATACTTCCTTTGATGGCTTTCTGGGATGTATACTGGATATCGTACTCTGTCAGTACCATTTGCCAACGAGCCACCCTTCCGGTGAGAGCTGGCTTCTCGAATATGTATTTGACTGGATCCATTTTAGAAATCAACAAGGTAGTATGGTTCAACATATACTGTCTCAGTCGGCGAGCAGCCCAGGCCAAAGCACAACAAGTTTTCTCAAGCTGCGAATATTTGATTTCACAGTCGGTAAACTTTTTGCTAAGGTAGTATATGGCATGCTCTTTTCGACCAGACTCGTCATGCTGTCCCAATACACACCCCATCGAGTTCTCAGTCACTGATAGGTACATTATCAGAGGTCTCCCAGGAACTGGAGGTATAAGGATTGGAGGTTTCTGTAGATACTCTTTTATCTTCTCGAAAGCCCTTTGACAATCTTCATTCCACCTGATAGCCTGATCTTTCCTCAACAATTTGAAAATTGGCTCACACGTGGTTGTTAGGTGAGAGATGAACCTTGCAATGTAGTTCAACCTCCCTAAGAAACTACGGACTTGCTTCTCTGTTCTTGGCTCTGGCATTTCCTGTATCGCTTTTACTTTGTCAGGATCCACCTCAATCCCTTTTCCGCTAACAATAAAACCCAGCAATTTTCCCGATCTCACCCCGAAAATGCACTTGTTCGGATTAAGTCTCAGTTTGAATTTCCTCAAACGCTCAAACAGTTTCTGCAAATTCACCAAATGTTCTTCTTCTGTCTGAGATTTGGCAATCATATCGTCCACATAAACCTCGATTTCATGATGAATCATATCATGGAACAGAGTCACCATAGCTCGTTGATATGTTGCTCCAGCATTTTTCAGACCAAACGGCATCATCTTGTAGCAGAAGGTGCCCCATGGGGTTATGAAAGTTGTCTTTTCCATGTCCTCTGGTGCCATCTTGATTTGGTTATAGCCAGAAAAGCCATCCATGAAAGAGAATACCGAGAACTGAGCTGTATTATCCACCAAAACGTCGATGTGAGGTAATGGGAAATCATCTTTAGGGCTAGCTCTGTTCAGATCCCGGTAGTCGACACACATCCGTACCTTTCCATCCTTCTTAGGTACTGGGACTATGTTTGCAACCCATGGCGGATAATTGGTGACTGCTAGAAACCCTGCATCCAACTACTTTTGCACTTCTTCCTTTATCTTGACAGCCATCTCCGGTCTTGTTCTTCTGAGCTTCTGCTTGACCGGAGGACAACCTTCTTTGAGAGGCAAGCGGTGTACCACGATGTCTGTGTCCAGCCCGAGCATGTCCTGATAAGACCAGGCGAAGATGTCAACGTATTCTTGCAGCGATCCAATCAGCCCTTTCTTCACATCATTTCCCAAAGCAGCCCCTATCTTGATTTCTCTCTTGGCGTCCTCGGTGCCGAGATTAATCACTTCAACAGACTCTTGATGCGGTTGAATAACCCTTTCCTCTTGTTTGAATAACCTGGTAAGCTCTTCAGGGAGTTCACAGTCTTCATCACCCACTTCTTCAGCTTGAAAGATTGGATTTTCAAAGTCGAAGCGAGCCATAGCAGAACCGTTATCAATAGGATCCGGTGATGTGCATCTGCATGAGTGATGGTATGTGCTTATGAGTGTGAACAAGAAGTGAAAACTAAACAAAACATTGCCATTTTTTTATTTTGAAAAACTGCAAAAATAGAAAGACAGGGAACGAAATATTTGAATGCAAAAAGACGTCCTTCATTTATGATAAAAAATGCAAGTGTCACATAGATGATCCCTACAATGAGTCATTACGCCCTAGGCGGAACGTAAGACTTGGATATGCATGAATAAACAAAGAAAGTTACTCTTCAGAAAAGTGACTTGGACAATCTCCTCAGAAGACCAATTGTTGATGACTTCACCCGGGATCCTCGGACGCACCCAGTTGTCAATGTCACAATCACTATCCCCATCTTCTTCGTTGACTGTAGAGACTTGACCATACTGAATGATGCCAGCACTGGAGAAAGTGATCGGCCCCTGAAGTGTTGTAGAAGTCAGAGCTAGCTGATATCCAATCCCGAACTTATCTTCTTTCACTGGTAATTCCAACAGACGCCCCCAACCGGGAGCAACACCTGAATCCACCACGGCCCCGTGCCTGCTTAAAGGATGAGATAGAGGCACCCGCTTTAACCTCTTCCACAGACTCTTGGACAGACAAATCTTCAACCTGGAGGATACCTTTGTCGAGCAAGGCCTGGATACCCTGCTGTAGCTTCAAACAACCTCCACTCTGAGTGGCACAATCCAAACAATCCTTCCCACAACCGGGGAAAACATCGACCTTCAGCAAGCATCCTTTGATATCCAACAATGGAGTCTTCAACTTCAACACATCCTTAATGGACTTGGCTTTTCCCTCTATCATGTTAACGTTCGCACCACCATGCTGGGGCATGGGATTGTTAACGACATTCGGAGCCGGTGCAAGGTCGATGGCCTTTGAATCTATGAGGTCTTGAACTACGTGCTTAAAAGCTTTGCAGTTCTCAATATTGTGGCCAGGTGCCCCAGAGTGGAAGCTACACCTAGCGTTGGCGTCGTAACCCACCGGAAGTCTACCAATAGGAGGAGCCAGAGTGCGTAGTTGCACAAGTTGTAGTTGTTGAAGACTAGAAAGCAACTGAGCGTACGACATTGGAAGGGTGTCGAAACGTCGGTCCATCATCCTTTGCCTCTGTTGATAAGCGGGTCTGTTACCCGGTTGCTGCTGCTGTTGATATTGAGCTGGTTGACGTTGTGATTGTTGTTGTTGTAGTGGCGCTGCAGCTAGAATGGTCACAGCCGCAACATACGGTTGCTGATGATAATTCTGAAAATTAATCCTCCGGTTATCCCTGTTCTAATAAGAAGATATGGCATTTGCATCCCCTTCTCTCCTCTTCTGTCCCTGAATGAACGGCTTCTTCACCCCTGATGAGGATCCACCTCCACTCTGGCTCTTATAGGTCTTTAGGTAATTCTCCACCCTTTCTCCAGTAGAGACCACATCAGCAAAGTTGGAAGCATTGCACCCCACCAGACGCTCCAGATAAGGTCCAGGCAGCGTATTCATGAACATGTTGGCCATTTCCTTTTCCAACATAGGAGGCTGAACACGGGAAGTTGTATCCCTCCAGCGTTGAGCGTATTCCCTGAAGCACTCATTGCTTTTAAGAGACAGATTCTGAAGTTGAGTTCTGTTCGGAGCCATGTCTGCATTATACTGATACTGCTTCACGAAAGCCTCTGCCAAATCCCTCCAGCAACGGATGTGGGCTCTGTCCAGCCTCATATACCATTCCAAGGATGCCCCAGCCAGGCTATCCTGGAAGAAGTACATAAGTAGCTTCTCGTCATTAGAGTATGCAACCATTTTATGGAAATAGGCTTGCACGTGAGTTTTGGGGCAAGAGCTGCCATGGTATTTGTCAAATATCGGGACCTTGAATTTCGGTGGCACTCTCACACCTGGGACCAGCCCCAAGTCAGCAACATCTACTCCCAGAAGATTCTGTCCTTCCACTGCTTTCAACCTCTCTTCCAATCTTCTAAACATGGGGTCCATGCCAAAGTCTTCCTGAAGCAAGGGGAACTAATCATCCTGGCCATCCTGAATGGGTTGTTGATCTAGGTTGACATGCGGGATCGGGATAGGCCCTGGTCCATTGGGACCATTAGCCTCTGCAGCTGGAGGATCAGTCAACGTCTCCTGTTGAGTAATAGGGGGATCCCTCTGTACCAACAATCTAAGCTCCTGCTGTCCTTGAGCCACCCCTTGAACCAAATCCATGAATTGATTCATGCGAATCTTCATCTCGGCGAGCTCTGCTTGTAGGCTTTCCATCGCTCTCTGTTGATTCCTTCGGGTACCGTATCGGTGAATGCCTGAGTCAGCTATCCTGCTAGTGGGACACCAAACAATATGAGAACACTGCAGCGGTACCTGTTATGCAAGACATGCGGATCACTATGCAAATGCAATGACATGTTTATCAATTCCAAAAGGCATTCTACCCCCTTTATTCCAGTCTCACATTTGATGAACGGTGTAAGAAGAAAACCCCGACTAGAATCAAGAAGAAGATGTAAACCCCCTAGAATAGATAAACATGTGTTGAATGATATGAATGCAAAATGATGATGTAATGCAGTGACATGGGAATGCAGTGATGTGTATCTGCTTGAACATCTGTCAGGTTGCACTGTCTGAAGAGAAACCCACTGAAGAATATAATACAAGATCAAAGCTCTGCTCCAGAAAACCGGGTTGGTTGGAGGTTAAGGTTTCCTGAATTTAGCCCGCCCCTCACTGGTAGGTTCTAAGAACAGAAGTTCGTCAACTTCAGCCCTTCAGTCGCGAATAATACGTTTACCACTGAAGGTTTGGCATTATTACGGGATAAAAGACCTCCACTGACTCCCCTCAACAGGACATCCTAAAGCAAGTTCCCAGTCTCGGGGTCCTCGGATTGATCAGCGAGAATGCGCCCACCAGAGCTAACATAATCACGTCTCGGAGGAGAGGCCTCGACTGAGTTCTCGGGAAATGGTCACCAGAGTCGACGATTTCTAAAGGAACATCATGTCGTTACGGAACATCCGTAGGACATAATATATCCAAGAGAAACCTCGTCTGGGTGTGGTTCTTCACGAACGACTTAACGTAGCAACATGCCACGCAAGCCTCATGATCATCCACTCTAAAACCTGTGTGTACACTCAAGCCTGGGTAATGGGCTTATCTCTCATAGAACACCCCATCCCAACAAACAAACAAACAGATCCAACAGATACAACAGATGCATGCAAGCAGGTAAGCAAATAAATGTACAGAAGCATGAACACCCAATAAACAAGAAATCACACAAGCTAGGAGGGACTCGCTTAGGGAAGATGGACCAGCAAGAGATCAACTTCTATACAGTCCCCAGCAGAGTCGCCAGCTGTCGCAACTTGAAAAATACAGTGCGCGAAAAAACAACCGGCGAAAGAAAAGACAGAAGAGTCGCCACCGTGCGTTATTCATCCCAAAGGAGGGAAAGGAAACGCTCGAAGTAAACCTGAAAAAGGAAAGGACAAGACGGGGTCTCGCAACCAAATCTTGGGTTCGGGAGTCGGTTATGCGAAGGGAAGGTATTAGCACCCCTATGCATCCGTAGTACTCTACGGGATCTGTAACACCCCAATAAAATAAAATAATTATTTAAATTAAGTTAATAGTATATTATTAATTTAATCAAATAATTGAATTGTTTTATTATTGGATTATTATTATTATTATTTTGGAATAATAATTATTGGAAAATATATAAGTTGGAATAAGGAAAAAGAGTTTTCATTTTGTAAAAGGGTTTTACGTGAAAACTGAGAAGCTGCAGAGAAGAGGAGAAAGGGGCAAAGAGGAAGAACCAGAGAACAAAGGTTGGAGAAGAGCTTGGAGCTTAGAGATTTTGCCGGATTAACTCAGGTAAGGGGGTTTATCGTCGATTAATGGGTATTATGGGATAATATGTAATGGGTAGTGATAAGCCGTTGATTTGACCCTAATTGGGATTGTTGAATGCTGGAATTACGTTGGATAAACTGTGTTAAAAGCTAAAATTGAATCCGTAATTGCGTGAGTCGTGTTTTCCCGAACGTATAGCTTTTTACGGAATTGGAATCGGAGGTCCGGAAGTCCTCCAATGGCGGAAAATGCGGAGGATTCTGCATTCTGCCTTGAGTTAGCGCAGGAACAGCTTCTGTCTTGCGTTAACCGGTTAACCCAGGGTGTTAACCGGTTAACACTGTGTTGAATTGTGTAAATTGCTGTTTTGTCTGCGTTAACCGGTTAACCCAGGGTGTTAACCGGTTAACACTGTTGTGATTGCTGAAATATTGCTGTTTGTGCTGCGTTAACCGGTTAACCCAGGGCGTTAACCGGTTAACACTGTTAAGTTTTGGGACAGGAAGCGTGTTGTGCTGCGTTAACCGGTTAACCCAGGGCGTTAACCGGTTAACACTGCTGCAGAGTGGAAAATTTGTGTTTTAATTGTTGTGTGCCTATTTGAGGGTTGGCCTATGTTGGCATATGATGTAATAGGGATAAATTCCCGCTGTTTTGAGCAGTGTAGGTATTAGTAGAGTGTGCTAATACTGTGATTGATTAATTGACATGATATGATGTTTTGATGAATGTGTTGATGATGTTTGATGGTATGCATAATGCTATGAGCGTATATCTTATGCATGTGTTGTGAATGGACTGTTTTATGGCTTAGAGTGTGAGCATAAGTCCATTGTGGATTATTGTTGATGATTTTGCATTGCTAGGTGAGTTAGCAGGCATATTGTAGTCCTTGGTGGTAGCTAATTCCCGTGGTGAGGAGTTAGTGAGTTGGTGGTAGCTAATTCCCGTGGTGAGGAATTAGTGAGTTGGTGGTAGCTAATTCCCGTGGTGAGGAATTAGTGAGTTGGTGGTAGCTAATTCCCGTGGTGAGGAATTAGTGAGTCGGTGGTAGCTAATTCCCGTGGTGAGGAATTAGTGAGTGAGTCACTAGGTCTCAATTGAGTGGGACTAGTGGACTTGGTAGCCGTATCTGGGTTTGATCGGTGAGGTGAACTATATGTTCACGAATAGTCGGTACCGCATGTGTGGAGTCTCATTGCATAATGTATGTATGTATGGCGTATAATATGAATGATGTATTCCAATAGGATGCGTGTTGTTTTGGTGATTGCGTTGATATGAGTATGAGTATGAATATGAGTGATGTTGCCGTTGCTGAGTGTGTGTTATGATTAGGGTGATGAAATGTGTTAATTTACTTAACATGACATGATATTTTATAATGCTTATTATATCGATTGAGGAACTCACCCTTACAACTATTTTTCAGGTAACGAGCAATGAGTTGAGTAGAAGCTAATGCTTGGAGTCTAGTGTAGTCTCCCTAGTGGGTCATGCTCTGATAGATGTAACATCGGGAGGGAACATTTTTAATTGTGTTGTTGATGATTGTTGGACCAGTTACTTGTAGTATGTTACATGTTTGAATGATCGATTTGATCTCTATCCGCTGTGTATGGTGCAATACTTTATGTTTTGAGTTAAATAATGAGCATGACTAAATGTTTATTGTGAAATATTGTGTGACACCCTTGATTGCATATTACTCTGATGGATATGTTGTTATATTTTTAATTAAATTTTGGGGTATTTTTAGAAGGGTGTTACATTAGTGGTATCAGAGCATAGTCGGTCGAGTCGAGTCGTAATTTTTCTGTTTCCCTGTACGGGATAGGTGTTGTGTAACCCTATCAGTACTTATTGTTTAGCTTGTTGGGTTTTCAGAATAGAGATGGCTGGAAGAGGTAGAGATGATGCTGCGATTGCTGAGGCTCTGGGTATGCTAGCTGGAGTACTTGGAGGGAGTCCGAATGTTGTGGGAATGGGAGCTGCTCGTCAACTGAGTGAGTTCCAGAAGAACAATCCTCCAATGTTCAAGGGAGCATACGATCCAGATGGCGCTCAGAAGTGGTTGAAGGAGATAGAGAGAATCTTCCGAGTGACTGAGTGTGCCGAGAACCAGAAGGTCAGGTTCGGTACGCATATGCTGTCAGAGGAAGCTGATGATTGGTGGGTTGCTACCCGCACTGAGTTGGAAACTGCTGGGAATGCTGAAATCACTTGGGCTGTGTTCAGAGAGAGATTCCTGAGGAAGTATTTTCCAGAGGATGTCAGAGGAAAGAAAGAGATAGAGTTCTTGGAATTGAAGCAGGGCAATCGGTCTGTTACTGAGTATGCTGCTAAGTTCACAGAGCTGTCGAAGTATTACACTCCCTATGATGAGGCTAATGGGGAATTTTCAAAATGTGTGAAGTTTGAGAACGGGTTGCGTCCCGAGATCAAGCAGGCCATTGGGTATCAGCGGATCAGAGTGTTTTCTGACTTGGTTGACTGTTGCAGGATTTTTGAACAGGATTCCAAAGCCAGAGCGGAGAGCTATCAACAAAGGGTTGATAGAAGAGGCAAGAATCAGAATGATCGTGGGAAACCGTATGCAGCTGGCAGAGGTTTCCAGAGTCAGAGTGGGATGAAGAGGCCTAGTGGGGGAGACTCTAGTGCTCCTGCTAAGTGTTACAGATGTGGTCAGGCTGGACATCGTGTCCATGAGTGTACCAGTGCTGTGAGGAAGTGTTTCAAGTGTGGAAAAGGTGGTCATTTGGCTGCAGAGTGCCGGTCGAAGACTGTGACTTGTTTCAACTGTGGAGAGTTGGGTCATATCAGTCCACAGTGTCCTAAGCCGAAGAAAGAGAATCAGTCAGGAGGCAAGGTCTTTGCTTTATCGGGTTCTGAGACTTCTGCAGATGATCGTTTGATCCGAGGTACGTGTTATATTAATGGCTTTCCTCTTGTAGCTATTATTGACACAGGTGCCACTCATTCCTTTATATCTTTGGATTGTGCTGTGAAACTTAAGTTAGAGATATCTGAGATGTTGGGTAGTATGGTGATTGATACTCCTGCGAAGGGTTCAGTGACTACTACTTCAGTTTGTTTGAATTGTCCTTTGAGTATTTTTGGTAGAGACTTTGGGATAGACCTTGTGTGTCTTCCACTAGTGCAAATTGATGTTATCCTGGGTATGAACTGGTTGGTGTTTAACCGAGTTTATATCAATTGTTTTGATAAGACTGTGATATTTCCTGAGATTGAAGAAGGACAGAGTTTGTTTCTATCAGCCAGGCAGGTGAATGAGGAAGTAGCAGATGGGGCGGAGTTGTTTATGCTGTTAGCGACTTTGGAGGCTAAAGATAAACTGGTGATTGGCGATCTAGCAGTGGTGTGTGATTTTCCTGATGTGTTTCCTGAAGAAGTGAATGAATTGCCGCCAGAGCGTGAAGTTGAGTTCTCGATTGATTTGGTACCTGGTACTAGACCGATATCGATGGCTCCGTACCGTATGTCTGCTGTTGAGTTAGCTGAATTGAAGAGTCAGTTGGAAGATCTGTTGGATAAGAAATTTATTCGTCCGAGTGTGTCACCGTGGGGTGCACCAGTGTTGTTGGTTAAGAAGAAAGAAGGTACTATGAGGTTGTGTGTGGACTACAGGCAACTGAATAAGGTGACGATCAAGAATCGGTATCCTTTGCCGAGGATTGATGATTTGATGGATCAGTTGGTTGGTGCGAGTGTGTTCAGCAAAATAGATTTGAGATCTGGGTATCATCAGATACGTGTGAAAACTGAGGATATTCAGAAGACTGCTTTCAGAACAAGGTATGGACATTATGAGTATTCTGTAATGCCTTTTGGTGTGACTAATGCGCCTGGAGTATTTATGGAGTATATGAATAGGATTTTCCATCCGTACCTAGATCAGTTTGTTGTGGTGTTTATTGATGACATTTTGGTGTATTCGAAATCTGAAGAAGAGCATGCTGAGCATTTGAGAGTGGTTTTAGGAGTTCTGCGGGAAAAGAAGTTATTTGCTAAACTGTCTAAGTGTGAATTTTGGTTAGAAGAGGTTAGTTTTCTTGGTCATGTGATTTCAAGAGGTGGTGTTGCTGTTGATCCTTCTAAGATAGAAGCGGTATCTAAGTGGGAAGCTCCGAAGTCAGTTTCTGAGATAAGGAGTTTCCTTGGACTTGCAGGTTATTATAGGAAGTTCATTGAGGGATTTTCTAAGTTGGCTTTACCGTTGACGATGTTGACTAGAAAGGGACAAGCGTTTGTTTGGGACTCAAAATGTGAAGAAGGTTTCCAAGAGTTAAAGAGAAGGTTGACTACTGCTCCTATTCTGATATTACCGAGTTCGTCGGAACCATTTGAGGTTTACTGTGATGCTTCATTGTTGGGTTTGGGTGGTGTGTTGATGCAGAATAAGCAGGTTATAGCTTATGCTTCGAGACAGCTGAGGGTTCATGAGAGGAACTATCCAACACACGATTTAGAGTTGGCAGCTGTGGTGTTTGTTCTGAAGTTATGGAGGCATTATTTGTACGGGTCAAGATTTGAAGTTTTCAGTGACCATAAAAGTTTAAAGTATTTGTTTGATCAGAAAGAGCTGAATATGAGACAGAGGAGATGGTTAGAATTTCTGAAGGATTATGACTTTGGTTTGAATTACCATCCGGGTAAAGCAAACGTAGTGGCTGATGCATTGAGTCGGAAATCATTACATATGTCTATGTTAATGGTTAGGGAATTGGATTTAATTGAGCAGTTTAGAGATTTGAGTTTGGTGTGTGAAAGTACTCACAATAGTGTTAAATTGGGAATGTTGAAGTTAACGAGTGGTATTCTGGATGAGATCAGAGAGGGTCAGAAATCCGATATGCTTTTGGTTGATAAGTTGACTTTAGTGAATCAAGGTCAAGGTGGTGAATTCAGAGTTGATGAGAATGGTATTTTGAAATTTGGTAGTCGGGTGTGTATTCCGGATGTTACTGAGCTTAAGAAGAGTATTCTTGAGGAAGGACATCGTAGTGGCTTGAGTATTCATCCTGGAGCTACGAAGATGTATCATGATTTGAAGAAGTTATTTTGGTGGCCGGGAATGAAAAGGGAAATTGCGAGTTTTGTTTATTCCTGTTTGACTTGTCAGAAGTCAAAGATTGAGCATCAGAAACCGTCTGGGCTAATGCAACCGTTGGCTATTCCAGAGTGGAAGTGGGATAGTATCAGTATGGATTTTGTTTCTGGTTTGCCGAGGACAAGTAAGAATTTTGAAGCTATTTGGGTGATTGTTGATAGATTGACGAAATCGGCTCATTTCATTCCGATCAGAATGGATTATCCGTTAGAGAGACTAGCCGAGTTGTATATTGAGAAGATTGTAAGTTTGCATGGTATTCCGTCGAGTATTGTTTCGGACAGAGATCCTAGATTTACATCGAAGTTCTGGGAAGGTTTGCAGAAGGCTTTGGGAACTAAGCTGAGATTGAGTTCTGCATATCATCCGCAGACTGATGGTCAGACTGAGAGGACGATTCAGTCACTAGAGGATCTTTTGAGGGCTTGTGTTTTGGAAAAACGAGGTGCTTGGGATTGTTATTTGCCTTTGATTGAGTTTACCTACAACAATAGTTTTCATTCGAGCATTGGTATGGCACCGTTTGAAGCTTTGTATGGTAGGAGATGTCGGACACCTTTATGTTGGTATGAGTCCGGTGAGAGTGCTGTGGTTGGACCGGAGATTGTTCAACAGACTACGGAAAAGATTAAGATGATTCAGGAGAAGATGAGGATTGCTCAGAGTCGTCAGAAGAGTTATCATGATAAGAGGAGGAAGTCACTTGAGTTCCAAGAGGGAGATCATGTGTTTCTTCGCGTCACTCCGATAACTGGTGTTGGTCGAGCTTTGAAGTCGAAGAAGTTGACACCTCGATTTATTGGTCCTTATCAGATTTTGGAGAGGATAGGGGAGGTAGCCTATCGTGTCGCTTTACCGCCGTCGCTTGCGAATTTGCATGAGGTTTTTCATGTGTCTCAGTTGAGGAGGTACATTCATGATCCGTCGCATGTAGTCCAAATAGATGATGTACAGGTGAGAGATAACCTGACTGTTGAAACATCACCTATGAGGATCGAGGATCGAGAGTTGAAGCAGTTGCGGGGTAAAGAGATTGCCTTGGTGAAGGTAGCTTGGGGAGGACCAGCAGGTGGCAATGTGACTTGGGAACTGGAGAGTCAGATGAAGGAGTCTTATCCGGAGTTATTTGCTTGAGGTTGTTTTCGAGGACGAAAACTCTTTTAGTGGGGGAGAGTTGTAACACCCCAATAAAATAAAATAATTATTTAAATTAAGTTAATAGTATATTATTAATTTAATCAAATAATTGGGTTATTTTATTATTGGATTATTATTATTATTATTTTGGAATAATAATTATTGGAAAATATATAAGTTGGAATAAGGAAAAAGAGTTTTCATTTTGTAAAAGGGTTTTACGTGAAAACTGAGAAGCTGCAGAGAAGAGGAGAAAGGGGCAAAGAGGAAGAACCAGAGAACAAAGGTTGGAGAAGAGCTTGGAGCTTAGAGATTTTGCCGGATTAACTCAGGTAAGGGGGGTTTATCGTCGATTAATGGGTATTATGGGATAATATGTAATGGGTAGTGATAAGCCGTTGATTTGACCCTAATTGGGATTGTTGAATGCTGGAATTACGTTGGATAAACTGTGTTAAAAGCTAAAATTGAATCCGTAATTGCGTGAGTCGTGTTTTCCCGAACGTATAGCTTTTTACGGAATTGGAATCGGAGGTCCGGAAGTCCTCCAATGGCGGAAAATAAGGAGGATTCTGCATTCTGCCTTGAGTTAGCGCAGGAACAACTTCTGTCTTGCGTTAACCGGTTAACCCAGGGTGTTAACCGGTTAACACTGTGTTGAATTGTGTAAATTGCTATTTTGTCTGCGTTAACCAGTTAACCTAGGGTGTTAACCGGTTAACACTGTTGTGATTGCTGAAATATTGCTGTTTGTGCTGCGTTAACCGGTTAACCCAGGGCGTTAACCGGTTAACACTGTTAAGTTTTGGGACAGGAAGCGTGTTGTGCTGCGTTAACCGGTTAACCCAGGGCGTTAACCGGTTAACACTGCTGCAGAGTGGAAAATTTGTGTTTTAATTGTTGTGTGCCTATTTGAGGGTTGGCCTATGTTGGCATATGATGTAATAGGGATAAATTCCCGCTGTTTTGAGCAGTGTAGGTATTAGTAGAGTGTGCTAATACTATGATTGATTAATTGACATGATATGATGTTTTGATGAATGTGTTGATGATGTTTGATGGTATGCATAATGCTATGAGCGTATATCTTATGCATGTGTTGTGAATGGACTGTTTTATGGCTTAGAGTGTGAGCATAAGTCCATTGTGGATTATTGTTGATGATTTTGCATTGCTAGGTGAGTTAGCAGGCATATTGTAGTCCTTGGTGGTAGCTAATTCCCGTGGTGAGGAGTTAGTGAGTTGGTGGTAGCTAATTCCCGTGGTGAGGAATTAGTGAGTTGGTGGTAGCTAATTCCCGTGGTGAGGAATTAGTGAGTTGGTGGTAGCTAATTCCCGTGGTGAGGAATTAGTGAGTCGGTGGTAGCTAATTCCCGTGGTGAGGAATTAGTGAGTGAGTCACTAGGTCTCAATTGAGTGGGACTAGTGGACTTGGTAGCCGTATCTGGGTTTGATCGGTGAGGTGAACTATATGTTCACGAATAGTCGGTACCGCATGTGTGGAGTCTCATTGCATAATGTATGTATGTATGGCGTATAATATGAATGATGTATTCCAATAGGATGCGTGTTGTTTTGGTGATTGCGTTGATATGAGTATGAGTATGAATATGAGTGATGTTGCCGTTGCTGAGTGTGTGTTATGATTAGGGTGATGAAATGTGTTAATTTACTTAACATGACATGATATTTTATAATGCTTATTATATCGATTGAGGAACTCACCCTTACAACTATTTTTCAGGTAACGAGCAATGAGTTGAGTAGAAGCTAATGCTTGGAGTCTAGTGTAGTCTCCCTAGTGGGTCATGCTCTGATAGATGTAACATCGGGAGGGAACATTTTTAATTGTGTTGTTGATGATTGTTGGACCAGTTACTTGTAGTATGTTACATGTTTGAATGATCGATTTGATCTCTATCCGCTGTGTATGGTGCAATACTTTATGTTTTGAGTTAAATAATGAGCATGACTAAATGTTTATTGTGAAATATTGTGTGACACCCTTGATTGCATATTACTCTGATGGATATGTTGTTATATTTTTAATTAAATTTTGGGGTATTTTTAGAAGGATGTTACAGGATCCACTTTTGTAGTTCTTGTCTAAAGGGTATGGGTTTACCTAATGTGTTTATTTACTAAAAAGGTTAAGAGAAATGACTCGCGCGAATGTCGCATCCACTGCATACGTATCTCATCTGAATATGAGAATCAGAGTCTTCGTAGCTCGGCTGACCTATGGGTTGGGGGATGTGTGCTCGCTAAGACATCGCGTCTTATGCCTATGTATCTCATCTGGAATGAGAATCAGAGCAAGCCGTAGTTCGGCTAACTACGGGGTTGTGGATTGGGTTTTGGACGAACGACGTTACTACGCAATCTACCGGATGCTCGACCTTTGGAGACTTACTCACCTGTAGTAGAAGGAGTAAACGTGTTGCTTTGGGCTTTAGGGTTTGGGATGCTCGAGGGTAAACAGGCAGTCCTTGACGAAGGAACCGCGCTACATGTGGGGATATGAATACAAAACACGAAACATGTATCTCAAAGTAAAATGCCACCAAGGGGCTCAAACATTGCCTCCTATCGAGGTCTTCCAGCTAAAAAAGCGATAAAGTACGAGAAAAGGAAAAAATTACCACACGGATAAAGATCCGAAGTAACAGCAATTAAAGAAACGATAAACCCTGAGATCCTTCCAAGCTAACATCATCAAAGAAAGTGGGTCAGTACAGGTAATCGGAATGAACCTCCAGGGGGTATCCCACAAATAAAGTGGGAAACCACGCAAGTTATCCCTGCAAACGTCATGTGAGCCCTCACAAAAAAAAACTCAACAAACAGGTTAGAGAAACAAAATAGGGTAACCAAGAGTTGCCCCTAAATCAAAATGTAACCACATGAATAATTCCATCAAAATTCACAAAAAGCTCACAAAAAGCAATCAAGGGTAGGAGGCCTAAACCTCTTGTCAAACACATGCATCAAAAGGGTATCAAATTCACCCATAATACCTCATACATTTAGAGCATTCAAATTAAAGGCATAAAGATGATGGATATATGGCAAACCTGATTGGAGAGCTTGATTGAAATTGAGTTGCACCCGTGAGGTTTACAAAACAATCTTTAGGGTTTATGTGAGGCAGAGGTGATTCTGTGCAGTTGAGTTCCCTTCAGGGTTTGGAGGCTGCTCTGAACTCTGTTAGTTCTTCTCTCACTATCTTTTTCCTCAGGGTTTTGTTCCAAGGAAACCTCAGAGTATTTTTGCTTCTCTTCCTTTTTCTCTCCAGTGAATCTCCCAGTGTAACTCCAAGTGTGTTTTCCTCTACTGAAACTTCAGTATTTATAGACTGATTTTCGTGGGTAGTGGGCTCAAATGAGGGAGACCCAAGTCCAAAAAAATTTGTTATATTTTATTTATTTATTTAATTAATTTTATTTATTTATTTATTTTTAACTTTTTTTTTTCAGGAAAAATGAAGGGTAAATTTTGGGGTATTACAGATGGAATCAGAGCTTTCGTAGGTCAACCCACTAGGACTGAAAATAAATTGATTGGAGGCAAGAAGAGATGGAATGATTGAAATTGAAATGATTAGAATTTGAATGATAGAGAATGGATAGACTTGATAGTTACTGGATGAGAATCACACTAAAGTCTATGGTTAAAGGTGGACACGATAAGCAACGAGCCAAACGTCTCGCACCCAAAGATATCCAGAATGAGTGTAGGAAAGCTCCAGTCTCATTCCTTCTTTACCACTTAAGGCTCGTGGCATGTAACTCTCATCTTAAACTTCAAGTAAAGAGAGAAGAGTCTTTGTATTTGTTCTTGCATGGAAGATGAAGACTTTATCAATCATTAAATTTAAATTGCACTAAAGTCTATGAATAGAGGTGAATACGATGAGCATTGGGTCATATGTACCATATCCAAAGATACTCAGAATGGGGGTAGGAATACTCCAGTCCCACTCCTTCTCCATTGCTTAAGGCTCGTATCGTACAACTTGGTTCATGATTGATAAGTTGTTGAAGTCCTTTCTTTTGTTGTTTTTGCTTTCTTAAGAGAGAGACTTGTCAATTGTATGGTTAGAATTAAGCTAAAATCTATGAATAGAGGTGAGTAGAATGAGCGTTGGGTCATACGTCCTATACCCAAGGATACTCAGAATGGGGGTAGGAATACTCCAGTCCCACTCCTTCACTATTGCTTAAGGCTCGTGTCACACTCTTCTAACTTTGATTTAACAAGTGTTGAAGATGCCACCTTTGATGTGCTTAAATAATCCACTGCTTGGTATAACCGAGGAGGCCTTGATTTAAGATCTTGTCTTGAGGCCTTGAGCTCCACAGCTTAGAAGAAAAAAGTCTTATTAAGTGACCAAGGGTCTTTTGGTCAATCAAATTAGACTGTGGGATTATACAAGTTCAAAGGATTTAATTGATCAAAATTGTTTTTGATCAATTTAATCATGGGTTAAGATTTAATTTTAAAATTATGATTAACCTAATCTAAGGGTTAAGATTATTCACAAGTTATTCCTAAGTGAACGTGCCACAATTAAGGTCATAGTTAATCAAATTACCAATTATCCCAAGAAAAAAGTTTGATTAAAAGGACCAATTAAATCCGAATCAAAACCCTTAATCTAAGAAAGCATGAAATCCCTTGATTTTTCTAAGACATAGGAGACAAAGGTCATGCTAAATACATATTAAGAACATGAAATTATGGAAAAGAAATAAAATATTAAATGATTGAATCATCATGAAAGTCTTTAATATATCATTAACTGAAATCAGAAAAGGAATTAAATTCTAACAAAATCTAATTTTAATTAAAATCCTAATTTAATTACTAATCAAATAGTGACAGGGGGCTAGAATTGTAAATAAAACTAGATAAAAATAATATGGTGTAATAATACTTGTATCCATAATTTTCTAAATTAATATTAATTATCATAAAACTAACATTTTTTAAACTAGTATTAAGCTAATGCTAACATTTGTCTACCTAATATTTTCCAAGTTAATGCTAACATTTTCTAAGCTAATGTTTTCCAAGTTAATGCTAACATTTTCTAAGCTAATGTTAAATAATGCTAACATTTTCTATTTTCACGAATTCTTTCAATTGATTTTCGGAAGTAACCGTTATTAAGCAAACGCGACATCTACTGTTCATGCATATAGGTAAACAAATACCACTGTTTTAAAATAACTACTGTACCAGAAACATGAAATATAAATTAAGTAAAACAAAAGCAAGAATAATTAAAAGGAAAATGAAAGAAGAAAAAAAGGAAACAAATGGAGAAAAATAAGCTATATAGCAGTATAATAGTAATAATTGGGAATAAATGCAAGCTTTGAACAAACTTTCGGTAACGGTCAATGTAATCGAATTTGACAAATTAATATATCGTTGGAATCAGAATTTTGCAAAGAAATCAAATATATACTGCAAATTATGAAACAAGCTGCGATTTATAACGAAAAAGTAAAGAGTGGGCGAAAAATTCAATTAAAGAGTGTGTCGGTTTGGCTAAAACATGCAACAAAATGAAAAATTAATTATATATTCACGAATAGTACGAAAAATCGATTCAAATGGTATATTCACAAGTTAATAATAATTAAGAATTAAAGAATCACTATTTTCAAGTTTATGTGTTTCATGCGAAAATAAGTGATTATATAATAAGTAAATTTAAAACAGTAGCTTAAATCAATCAACCAATAAAGATCAAATAGTTCATGGCAATGGTGTGGAAGAGATAAAGGATTACCGATAGAATGGAGATTTGCTCCGGATAGCATTGGAAAATGAAGCGTCGAAAAGAAACCCATAATACTTCGAGAATAAGCTCCATTTATCTAATTAAGTTTCAAGTTTTGATAATTATTCTTGATGATGAATGAAAATAGAAGATGAATCATGAATTTAGAATATTGATGAATAAACTTGAATTGATGAATATTGGAGGATGATTGTTGATAAATCTTGATAAACTTTAGATGATGATTGTTGTAGAAATTGTTGATGCATGATTTTTGATGATAATGTTTGAATTGTTGATTGATGATTATTGATGATAATATAGAAATTGTTGATGGCTAAGTTCCACAATTTTAGAACTTCAATGTGAAAGTCTAAATGGTGATGAAGATGAACTTTAGTGAGTGTGAGGGAGAAGATGAATATTGAGAGAGAAATTGAGAAGAAAAAATAGTGAAAAATAATGATTAATTGTGAATTTTTCAAGTTAGGTTAGTTAACCTCCAAAAATGTGAAAAATAACATGTTTATATAGACTTGGTAGGTGAATGTTCACCCTTGGATTGTGATCCAAGTAATTGGTTTTATCAATGGTTAGAAATTAATTTAAGCTTAAATTGCGGATCACCAATTTCAACCATAGGATTAATTGTTAAGAGTGGCTAGGATTGAGTGAAAAAAATGGAAGTTAAGATTTGTGTTAGTTTGGAAGTTATGGTAGTTAAGAGTAATTAAGTAAATTGATAACCTGTGGAAAAATAGGTAGTTAAAAGTAGTTAAAGACCAATGGTGTTGGAGTTTATCAAAAGTACCAAGTTAGGATGTAAGGAAAATAGTCACTAGTAATTAGTTTGAATTTTCATGCATTTTCCTTGATTTCTCTACCACATTTGACTTGAATTTTGAGTAGCTTAACCCATGACTTTTAGTACTTTTGAGAAGTGATATTTTCCAATAAATGAATGAAATCTTCCTTATATTCCAACTTGGCCCTTTCCTTTGAATTCAAGCAAACCTTTGAATTAAGTGATGATCATTTCAATTCCCCCTGATAATCATGAATCTCAAATAAAGAGATGATCCCCACCATAAGTAATACGGGAAATAAACCCGAATAATTGCCAAATAATATCCACCTCGAAAATCCACTTAAATCGCTTAAATCTATTATCATCAAGCCTTTGACATAAATTTGTTAGCATATGTGAATGTCGATGAATGCATAATCAAATAGTAACAAAGTATGCAAATGAACAAAACCATAAGCTAGGAGAATTGAATAAAAAAATGGGGGGCAAATTTTGGGGTACGACAGTTGTCCTTATTTAATCAGCTTAAATCTGAATGGACGAATTGCGAGAGCTTTTCGGATATTCGACGTAGGAGAGGATTAAATACTACGTATCCAAAAATTTGCCCATTGAGGACGAAGGTAATGTGATGAGAATTTTGTGGTTTGCCAAGCAAAGGTCGGGCTTTGGGTTAGTCAACAAAACTTGATTTTTTTTTGTCTTTTCTTGCTTGCAAGGCTTCATGTTATGCTTTATGAATGATAAGCATGAGTGAAACGACGTGATTTATGCATGATAATGATTTATGTAATGGTTAAGCCAAATGCTCATATAGAGAGCGGTAGGAATTTTGGCCTAGGATAATGGTCATCCAGACATGATTATCTGACACCTACTTTAAGCTCAAAAGCTGTTGTAACACTTCTGGATTATATTTGGGATACAGAAAGAGGTTGTACCTGTGTAACATGCCTCTGCCCCCCAATACGAAATATATGTACCAACTGTCCCAGTTACTGATTATGGAGTAGCCTCATCATCTGAGTATCTCAAACTGGTTTGCCCCAGTGTCTTGAGACTGTATTCTCTCGATTAACCATCTTGGGAATGCTTGACTTATCATGCTCTTGGGGAGGCCTACCCCAATATGAACTTTGAAGTAAACTTTGCCCCTATCCGGTTGATTCAGAGAGATTTGTAGAATCTCGACGTGGTTGCCCCAGATTGACTAACTCCTTAAGAGATCTGAGCTATGGGATATCAGGAATTTGATCAATGGTCTCAAGATATAAGTTTCCTTGATATCAAAAGATTGCTCGTATGAAAAATGCTCATTTTAAAAATGATAATTGTAATGTCATGCTCATGCATGTTTTGAAAACTCAAGTTTGTTCACTAAGAATTATGACATATAGTGAACGAATCACTGATTAGAATGCCATATCAGTATCAATACAGATGACAAGCAAATCTTTAGGAGACAACTTAACGCGATCTTTCCATAATATACTTTCCCAATAGACCATGCTTCAGTTAGGTCTTTTGAGGGTTGTAACGTGGCCTGGTTCACTGTTTTAGAAGGAAATGATATATGGCTCAAAACCTAATCTAACCCGCCTATTCTCTGTGATGTTCTCCGGCCCTACATTCAGTTAGCTTAAAACAAGCGTCCATCTTTCAGAAAAGGATTTTGAATATCATCAGAGATGGTTAAGGAACCCTATGAGAATTTGGAGCGATAGCCACTCATATTCTGTTTTGGTTTGTGGTCACGGAGATTTTCTCTTTTGTTGAGGATCTTGATGTTGATCCTTTGATTCTTTTGCTTTGTTTACCCTGATTTTGCTGGGCTGACCCTTTGGGTTGGCCGCTCACCGGGATGCCCTAATTTTTTCCTAAGTCAATCTTGTTTTCAAGTTCTTAACTTAGAGGGTTTTTTATTTGCTTTTGATTTTTTTCATTTTGTTTCATTTTTCTTTTCGTATTTGAGCAAATCCTGTGATATTCTACTTGTTTGATTTGGATTTGTTATACAGTTCGTGACTATCTCACTCCTTGGTGGACAAGGGATAACCATTACGAGTTTGTGATTTTATCCTTCTGAGAGGGATATGATGTGATTGATTACTTGATGAGATATTCCCCTTTCTGCAATTAGAATGCATGTCTAAACTAACTGAAGGTTACCCTGCCCATGGTTTAACATGAGGGTTTTATGTATAAAGAAAGAAACTCCTACTACAAGGCCCAAAGGGGTTGACTAGGGATTAACTTCCTTATATCTCTGGTGTTTAGGGATTGAACAATGCCTTACATCATCAGCACAGTCTTATTCAAAAGCATACAGATAACGATCTTGCATATTTTGATTGCATCATTCTCTTTTGATTTTATTTGACAAGCAATTTGATACTGATAAAATAAAATATGAGTGAACACGAATGGATTTAAGCAAAACATGCACATTTGTTTCATTATTATTATCATCTGAAAACCAGACAAGCTTTACAAATGAACAACAGATAACAAACAAGAAAAGATTACAAATGAGACATGATTGAATCAATATGATATTTCTAGCCTTGGTACTCCCCTGAAGAAGCAACTGAATATGAGCCATCTTCAACACTGACTGCGTTCACAACTTGTCCACAGTGGTCTGGCAACGGGTTGGTTATGACATTGGGTCCTGCCTCAGGGAATGACAAAACCTTCTTATCAATAAGCTTCTGCACTCTGTTCTTGAACAACCCACAATCTTCGGTGGAATGTCCTATATAGCCGTCCGTGAAATGAACAAGAAGTGTTAGGATTGTACTTCGGACCACAAGGATAAACAACTGATGGTATCTCTTTTGGCACAATTTCCCCTTGCTAAACAAGATATGGTAGCAACTGAGTATATGATACAGGGATCTGGTCACGCTGAGGATGCTTTCTATCAAACCGTCTGGTATGTCATTTCCCTCTATGGTCACGTGGCACAATTTGTTGACCTTTCAGAGCTTGAGCTTGAGGAGGCTGTTGATATTGGTACGTGGCACCATGTGGATATGAGTAGCATGGAATAGGCATCCAAGGTACTTGCACTGGAGCATAAGTCAGAGGAATAACCATTGAATGGGACATTTGAGCAGATTGCCCCAAGTCGGGATTGGCTGTCTGATAAGAAGTTTGACCATAATGAACTCCAAATGGGGTATAGGGTGCCCCAGTATGGGCGTACTGAGGTGCAACAATAGTAGAAGATGATGCTCCAGGATAGGCCAACAATATTCCTGGATGGTATCCTTGGTCCGGATACTGCGTAGCAGGTTGAACCACATGTGGAGTAATTTGCACATGAATCGGAGGGCCTTTTGTATTCAAACTTTTCCTCAACAGGCACTTCAGTAATCGCAGGTGTAAAGCTCAACAACTTCTGATCGATGAGTTCTTGAACTCTAGCCTTGAGAACAAGACAAGTTTTTGTAGAGTGCCCTACGTATTCGTCATGGTATCCACACGTGGCATGAAGGTCATGCTTATGGCTGTAGGGAAATCTAGCAGGCTCGATTTGTTTAGGCACAATTTCCCCAAGCCCAACCAATATAGGTAACAGATGTGCATAACTCACAGGAATTGGATCATAGCGAGGACGTCTCCCTTTTTGATCTTTGTTTCCTTGGCTGATTTGCTTCAGCTTCAGTTTCTAGTTGCTTTGGGCAGGCCTCTAGTGTGATAGCAAACACTGTTCTTGAGGAAGAGGTGGCGGAAAGCCTGCATCAACCTTCTATTTGTTATCTTCCTTTACAATGTCTTCAACTTGCTCATTAATCACAACCTGATTTGGTAAGTTTGTTGTCATACTATCCAGGAATAGCCCCAAAACCATGTCAGCTATGTCAATGCTCTTAGTCTCTTCCATGATCCTCGGGTGATGGGTGTCGGCGAATCGTTGTCTTTCTGACGGAGGGATGGATAGGGTGAGTTTTCTGGTTAACATGCATGAAATGCAAATGAATGAATGTATGTGCTAGGGATGGAATGCAAATAATTATGCAACACCCATAGATTCAAGGCATTGGTGGTATAACAACCCAAGTTCCAAGCTTTAACATATGTACAGTAATGCAATACCATAGGTTAACAACACCAATAATTTGGATAATCTATGTATCCTGCCTGATACAGGATCAAAAGTTTGAAGGCCTTGAGAATAAAGGTATGTAGAGTCTATGGTTTCCTGCATGAAAACCCATACCCCCCTCACAGGTGTGGACTATGCTCCAAGTTGGTCCCTAGGAGGTCTCCCAGAGTCATCGACTCGAAGTGGAAATACCCTTCCGTAGTGAATACTCATAGGACAAAAGTACTTCCAAGTGAATCTAGTCTGGGTGTCGCTCTCGTGACAACCCAACGCGCGAAACACAGGCGTACACGACTATCCACGAGTCTAACCTATGTGTATACTAAGCTCGGTTATAGAGCTTTAATCTCATGTAATCTAACCCATCCCAACAACAACACAATAGATATATCCATAGTATAAAGCGAGTAAGAAATGCGATAAATAAAAGCGAGTAAAAGCTATAAAGGTAAACACCTAAAACTAGCGAGGGGACAACCTAAACTAGGCTCGACTCCTTTTAGCGACTAGAAAGCACTCCAAGTAGCGAAGTATCCCCAGCAGAGTTGCCAGCTGAAGCTAGCAGAAATATACCCGAACATATCACACGCTCGAACGTACAACAGAGTCGCCATTGAACTTTATTTATCCCCAAATGGAAGGGAAAACATCGATAAAACCCGGGGGAAAGAGATATGCTAGGTAAGGAAGTCGGTTATGCAAGGGGAAGGTATTAGCACCCCAAACATCCATAGTACTCCATGGGAACCATTTTTATTGTTCTCGCTCGAATACGTGTGATATCTAAAGATTACTCGCAAAAGAATGGAGAAAGGAAAGAAATAAACAAGATGTTTGTCTAAGCACCAAGGACTGACTGGAAAAACAACTAAAGGAGTATGATTGAAGTGATTAACAATTATAACTCGTACCAAAAGAATGGTAACATGGGAATCCATAAAAGAAAACTGACTTTGAATCAAAGAGTAAACAGAAAGACCGACGAGTGAGGGGCCTGAGGCATGGTATCACTGTCGTTGAATGACTGGAAGCAAGGAGAAGTAACTGTATGGCAATAAGCCAAACAACTCTTGATACAAAGATGGACATTTCATTAGGTTGTCCTAAAAGGGTGAATATGGAATCCAAAAGGAAGTATTGATTGGCACAAGGAAACATATATCACTTGCTAGGGAACAAACAATTTGAGATCAAAGAGAAGAAGTATCTTGGATCCATGAAGGAATAAACTCTCAACCGAAGAGTAAAGGTAAACCAACAAGTGAGGGGCCCGAGGCATGGTATCACTATAGTGGAATAACCAAAAACAAAGGAATTAAATGTCTGGGTACAAGTCAAACAACTCTCGATTCACAAGACAAACTGTTCGTTAGGCGTCCTAAAAGGATGTGAATGGAATCCAAGGAACAATGATATTTGATCTCCAAAAGCTGGAATTGATTGATGAAAGAGTGATGGATTAATAAATAGGGTAGAAATAGATAAGATAGCTCGCAAAGAAACCGAGTTCTCCTACCTACGTACCCTCATTGTGCAATGATGGTGTCGCAACCTGAAAAATACAGTGCGCGAAAAAACAACCGGCGAAAGAAAAGACAGAAGAGTCGCCACCGTGCGTTATTCATCCCAAAGGAGGGAAAGGAAACGCTCGAAGTAAACCTGAAAAAGGAAAGGACAAGACGGGGTCTCGCAACCAAATCTTGGGTTCGGGAGTCGGTTATGCGAAGGGAAGGTATTAGCACCCCTACGCATCCGTAGTACTCTACGGGATCCACTTTTGTAGTTCTTGTCTAAAGGGTATGGGTTTACCTAATGTGTTTATTTACTAAAAAGGTTAAGAGAAATGACTCGCGCGGATGTTGCATCCACTGCATACGTATCTCATCTGAATATGAGAATCAGAGTCTTCGTAGCTCGGCTGACCTATGGGTTGGGGGATGTGTGCTCGCTAAGACATCGCGTCTTATGCCTATGTATCTCATCTGGAATGAGAATCAGAGCAAGCCGTAGTTCGGCTAACTACGGGGTTGTGGATTGGGTTTTGGACGAACGACGTTACTACGCAATCTACCGGATGCTCGACCTTCGGAGACTTACTCACCTGTAGTAGAAGGAGTAAACGTGTTGCTTTGGGCTTTAGGGTTTGGGATGCTCGAGGGCAAACAGGCAGTCCTTGACGAAGGAACCGCGCTACATGTGGGGATATGAATACAAAACACAAAACATGTATCTCAAAGTAAAATGCCACCAAGGGGCTCAAACATTGCCTCCTATCGAGGTCTTCCAGCTAAGAAAGCGATAAAGTACGAGAAAAGGAAAAAATTACCACACGGATAAAGATCCGAAGTAACAGCAATTAAAGGAACGATAAACCCTGAGATCCTTCCAAGCTAACATCATCAAAGAAAGTGGGTCAGTACAAGTAATCGGAATGAACCTCCAGGGGGTATCCCAAAAATAAAGTGGGAAACCACGCAGGTTATCCCTGCAAACGTCATGTGAGCCCTCACAAAAAAAAAACTCAACAAACAGGTTAGAGAAACAAAATAGGGTAACCAAGAGTTGCTCCTAAATCAAAATGTAACCACATGAATAATTCCATCAAAATTCACAAAAAGCTCACAAAAAGCAATCAAGGGTAGGAGGCCTAAACCTCTTGTCAAACACATGCATCAAAAGGGTATCAAATTCACCCATAATACCTCATACATTTAGAGCATTCAAATTAAAGGCATAAAGATGATGGATATATGGCAAACCTGATTGGAGAGCTTGATTGAAATTGAGTTGCACCTGTGAGGTTTACAAAACAATCTTTAGGGTTTATGTGAGGCAGAGGTGATTCTGTGCAGTTGAGTTCCCTTCAGGGTTTGGAGGCTGCTCTGAACTCTGTTAGTTCTTCTCTCACTATCTTTTTCCTCAGGGTTTTGTTCCAAGGAAACCTCAGAGTATTTTTGTTTCTCTTCCTTTTTCTCTCCAGTGAATCTCCCAGTGTAACTCCAAGTGTGTTTTCCTCTACTGAAACTTCAGAATTTATAGACTGATTTTCGTGGGTAGTGGGCTCAAATGAGGGAGACCCAAGTCCAAAAAAATTTGTTATATTTTATTTATTTATTTAATTAATTTTATTTATTTATTTATTTTTAACTTTTTTTTTTCAGGAAAAATGAAGGGTAAATTTTGGGGTATTACAGCTGCCCCTATTCAATCAACTGGAGACCCGGAAAGAAGATGGCAGCTGCTTTCGTACTTTCGAGGTATCAAGGGATTGAATACAATAAAAGCCCAAAAATTTGCACTGAAGTGAAGTGAAGTAACAATGTCTGTCAGAATCGGCAAAGAGGTGGTCTTGAAAGAAGAATCCGTCTGGTACGGTGAGAGTCAGTCTGAATACCGAAAAAGAATGTTAAACTGGATACCAAAATAAATGGTAACACAGAAATAATCATGGCCTGAATGCCGCTCATCAGTCTGAATACTGGAAATGACTTCGATCTGAACATCGGGAAACTGGCCTGAATGCCACAAGTTGCATCGACCTGAACGTCGGAAACTTCTTCGATCTGAACATCGGAAAATTGGCTTGAATGCCACAAGTTGCATCGACCTGAACGTCGGAAACTTCTTCGATCTGAACATCGGAAAATTGGCCTGAATGCCACAAGTTGCATCGACCTGAACGTCGGAAACTTCTTCGATCTGAACATCGGAAAACTGGCCTGAATGCCACAAGTTGCATCGACCTGAACGTTGGAAACTTCTTCGATCTGGACATCGGAAAACTGGCCTGAACGCCACTTCGGTCTGAATACCAGAAACTGGCCTGAACACCACTTCGATCTGAATACCGGAACACTGGCTTGAATGCCACTTCAGTCTGGATACCGGAACACTGACTTGAATGCCACTTCGGTCTGGATACCGGAAAACTGGCCTGAATGCCACTTCGGTCTGGATACGGGAAAACTGGCCTGAATGCCACTTCGGTCTGGATACCGGAAAACTGGACTGAATGCCACAAGTTGCATCGACCTGAACATCGGAAACTTCTTCGATCTGAACATCGGAAAACTTCATGCCTGTCAACATTGGCAGAAATAGGGAATGATAATAAAGGCGACGCATGGGCCGATGACACTTGTTGGGGATAACCAAGGTGGGTCATGAACAATCTTCAGTCTGAGTACTGGAAACAACTTCTAGCTTATCACTTGGGATACCGAGAATGTTTTATGCTTACATGCGTATGTTTGAATCTTTCAATGGCGTAATGCTCCATGAAAATGGAAATGCTACGCGATTTGGGAGGATGCAATGCAATATGATTCTACATGCAGGGATGCGAAATGCTGGGTAGAATGCGAAGCTGAGGCAAGGGGATCTACTGGGGAAATGATCACCATCTTCTGGACCCTGGCAAGGCTGTTGGAGATGCACAGCGCAAAGAATTCTGTGGGGAAATGACCCGCCACACGGTGTTCTAGCAATGACGAAATACCGAGATTCTGACTGGGGAGAGAACGACACTGAACACCTGCTGTTGGGGAAAGCGATAGTGGTTCTGGCAAGCACGATCTGCGAGAGATGACTCAACAGGGGAAGCAAACACCGATACGGTACCGAGATTCTACTTCAAGGAAAGAGACCATGGATCTGGCGTCGAGATCATCGATCTGGCATCGAACCCTGAGGAGCAGCCGCTTCTGCTGGGAAGATACAGTCTGGCACTGTCAACTCCGCTGGGGATATATAGTCTGGCACTGTCAACTCTACTGGGGAGTGTATGTCCTGAAACAAACGCTTGGGGAAGTACAGTGGTGAGAAACTGCTGGGGATTGAAGAATCCAACAGCTCTGCAGGGATAAGACACCAGATTCGTCTGTTGGCGACTTCACTGGGGAAGATATTCCCGATCATCTGCAGGGGATTTTAAGGAAATGCCCCGAGGGTATCTGTTCTGAATAGAAGATCCAAAGCACTTAAAATTTACAGCAATTTTAAATGTTTATTAAGCATGTACCTGTAAAGCCCTTATGTGTCATGATGCAATGTTTATCAAAAATTCGGACGTCATTTTTGCAAACAAAACAGTAAAATGAAAATGAAAACAGAGATATACTGAATAACATGACTTTATTGATTGAATGGCCTCTGAATAGGCATTTACATCAGGAAGCAATCCCTAAGAAGAGGTAATCGCACAAAAGATAAAAACAGAAATTAATCTAATGGCAATGTGAAATGGATTTCTATTGGGTTCCAATTCTGCTATGACTTGCTCGTCTTCAAGATCCTCCAGATGATCAGCCTTCTGAAAAGGTGATTGGACTGTTTCCTACCTTTCGAAAATTTCCAGTCATCGACATGAGATGAGATTCAGAACTAACTCAGATCGCAGTCATTCGCTTAATCCCTAACTTTTGCCTGGATCGCCCTTTTCGGGTTTTCAATCCACCGGGATACCCATTTTTGCCTAAGTTGCCTTTTCAGGTTTTCAACTTACCGGGTGTACGATCTTTTCATTTTTAATCCCTAATTTTTGCCCGAACCTTTTCATTTTCTTGGTTCGTCGGGATGCCCATTTTTTGCCTGGACTATTCTTTTTACTGTCCAGCGGGTCTATTTTATGCGAAGTATTTTTTAACTGCGTCTGAGTTCACAGAGGAAGTGAAGTTTTCACCATCCATAGTTGCAAGCATTAAGGCCCCACCATCAAAAACCTTGGTGACAATATACGATCCATCATAGTTAGGAGTGCACTTGCCTCTGTGATCTGTCTGAGGAGGAAGGATCCTTTTCAGCACTAAATCTCCGACTTGGAAACAACGAGGACGCACTTTCTGATCAAAGGTTCTCTTCATCCGACTCTGATACAACTGCCCATGACAAATGGCTGCCATTCGCTTCTCTTCGATAAGACTCAACTCATTGAACCTTATCCGAATCCATTCGGCTTCGTCTAACTTGACATCCAACAAGACTCTTAGAGAAGGAATCTCCACTTCAACAGGTAGGACTGCTTCCATACCATACACCAGGGAGTAAGGGGTTTCCCCGGTCGATGTACGTACTGAAGTGCGGTACCCATGCAAGGCGAAAGGTAGCATCTCATGCCAATCTCTGTACATAACGACCATCTTCTGCACAATCTTCTTTATGTTCTTATTTGCCGCCTCAACAGCGCCGTTCATCTTAGGGCGGTAAGGGGAAGAATTGTGATGCTGAATATTGAAGTTCTGACACAACTCCTTCATCATTTTGTTGTTGAGATTAGAACCATTATCAGTAATGATTCTCTCGGGAATCCCATAGCGACAAATGATTTCTTTCTTGATGAAACGGGCAACCACATGTCTGGTGACATTCGCGAACGACGCTGCTTCGACCCACTTGGTGAAATAGTCGATGACAACAAGGATGAAGCGATACCCATTGGAAGCAGTCGGCTCAATCTTTCCAATCATGTCAATGCCCCACATAGCAAACGGCCACGGCGAAGTCATCATATTCAGAGGATTTGGCGGCACATGCACCTTATCAGCATAAATCTGGCATTTATGACACTTCCGAGCATATTTGAAGCAATCTGATTCCATGGTCATCCAATAATAACCCGCTCTCAACAATTTCTTAGCCATTGCATGTCCGCCGGCATGAGTACCGAAGGAACCTTCATGAACTTCCTGTATTAACATGTCCGCCTCGTGTCTGTCCACGCATCTGAGCAAAACCATGTCGAAGTTCCTCTTATATAGCACATCGTCTTTGTTCAAGAAGAAACTGCCTGCCAATCTTCTCAAAGTCTTTCTGTCATTGTTGGATGCCCCTGCAAGGGTACTCTTGATTCTTCAGAAAGCACCTGATATCGTGATACCAAGGCTTGTCGTCGACTACCAGTTCAGCAGCAAACACATATGCGGCCCTGTCAAGGCGCATCACATCGATCCTGGGAGCATGGTTCCAACGAATTACTTTGATCATGGAGGATAGAGTAGCAAGTGCGTCTGCCATCTGGTTCTCATCACGAGGTATATGATACAATTTTACTGTTGTGAAGAAAGTCAACAGTCTTCTCGTGTAGTCTCTGTAGGGGACCAGAGTGGGCTGGAGAGTATTCCAATCACCATTCACTTGATTGATCACCAGAGCTGAATCTCCGAAGATGTCCAGAGTCTTGATTCTCAGATCAATGGCTTGCTCAATACCCAAAATACAGGCCTCGTACTCAGCTTCATTATTTGTGCACTCAAAAGTCAAACGAGCGGTGAAAGGTATGTGGGCACCTTTTGGAGTTGTAATGACAACACCAATTCCACTTCCTCTAGCATTGACAGCCCCATCAAACAACAAAGTCCACTTTTCGTTTGGATCAGGTCCCTCCTCAACAACTGGCTCTTCACAGTCTTTCATCTTGAGGAACATGATGTCTTCATCTGGAAAATCAAACTTCATCGGCTCATAATCATCAATCGGCTGCTGAGCAAGATAGTCCGACAGAATAGTCCCTTTGATGGCTTTCTGGGATGTATACTGGATATCGTACTCTGTCAGTACCATTTGCCAACGAGCCACCCTTCCGGTGAGAGCTGGCTTCTCGAATATGTATTTGACTGGATCCATTTTAGAAATCAACAAGGTAGTATGGTTCAACATATACTGTCTCAGTCGGCGAGCATCCCAGGCCAAAGCACAGCAAGTTTTCTCAAGCTGCGAATATTTGATTTCACAGTCGGTAAACTTTTTGCTAAGGTAGTATATGGCATGCTCTTTTCGACCAGACTCGTCATGTTGTCCCAATACACGCCCCATCGAGTTCTCAGTCACTGACAGGTCCATTATCAGAGGTCTCCCAGGAACTGGAGGTATAAGGATTGGAGGTTTCTGTAGATACTCTTTTATCTTCTCGAAAGCCCTTTGACAATCTTCATTCCACCTGATAGCCTGATCTTTCCTCAACAATTTGAAAATTGGCTCACACGTGGTTGTTAGGTGAGAGATGAACCTTGCAATGTAGTTCAACCTCCCTAAGAAACTACGGACTTGCTTCTCTGTTCTTGGCTCTGGCATTTCCTGTATCGCTTTTACTTTGTCGGGATCCACCTCAATCCCTTTTCCGCTAACAATAAAACCCAACAATTTTCCCGATCTCACCCCGAAAGTGCACTTGTTCGGATTAAGTCTCAGTTTGAATTTCCTCAAACGCTCAAACAGTTTCTGCAAATTCACCAAATGTTCTTCTTCTGTCTGAGATTTGGCAATCATATCGTCCACATAAACCTCGATTTCATGATGAATCATATCATGGAACAGAGTCACCATAGCTCGTTGATATGTTGCTCCAGCATTTTTCAGACCAAACGGCATCACCTTGTAGCAGAAGGTGCCCCATGGGGTTATGAAAGTTGTCTTTTCCATGTCCTCTGGTGCCATCTTGATTTGGTTATAGCCAGAAAAGCCATCCATGAAAGAGAATACCGAGAACTGAGCTGTATTATCCACCAAAACGTCGATGTGAGGTAATGGGAAATCATCTTTAGGGCTAGCTCTGTTCAGATCCCGGTAGTCGACACACATCCGTACCTTTCCATCCTTCTTAGGTACTGGGACTATTTTTGCAACCCATGGCGGATAATTGGTGACTGCTAGAAACCCTGCATCCAACTGCTTTTGCACTTCTTCCTTTATCTTGACAGCCATCTCCGGTCTTGTTCTTCTGAGCTTCTGCTTGACCGGAGGACAACCTTCTTTGAGAGGCAAGCGGTGTTCCACGATGTCTGTGTCCAGCCCGGGCATGTCCTGATAAGACCGGGCGAAGATGTCAACGTATTCTTGCAGCAATCCAATCAGCCCTTTCTTCACATCATTTCCCAAAGCAGCCCCTATCTTGATGTCTCTCTTGGCGTCCTCGGTGCCGAGATTAATCACTTCAACAGACTCTTGATGCGGTTGAATAACCCTTTCCTCTTTTTTTAATAACCTGGTAAGCTCTTCAGGGAGTTCACAGTCTTCATCACCCTCTTCTTCAGCTTGAAAGATTGGATTTTCAAAGTCGAAGCGAGCCATAGCAGAACCGTTATCAATAGGATCCGGTGATGTGCATCTGCATGAGTGATGGTATGTGCTTATGAGTGTGAACAAGAAGTGAAAACTAAACAAAACATTGCCATTTTTTTTATTTTGAAAAACTGCAAAAATAGAAAGACAGGGAACGAAATATTTGAATGCAAAAAGACGTCCTTCATTTATGATAAAAAATGCAAGTGTCACATAGATGAGCCCTACAATTAGTCATTACGCCCTGGGCGGAACGTAAGACTTGGATATGCATGAATAAACAAAGAAAATTACTCTTCAGAAAAGTGACTTGGACAATCTCCTCAGAAGACCAATTGTTGATGACTTCACCCGGGATCCTCGGACGCACCCAGTTGTCAATGTCACAATCACTATCCCCATCTTCTTCGTTGACTATAGAGACTTGACCATACTGAATGATGCCAGCACTGGAGAAAGTGATCGGCCCCTGAAGTGTTGTAGAAGTCAAAATTGGCTGATACCCAATCCCGAACTTATCTTCTTTCACTGGTAATTCCAACAGACGCCCCCAACCGGGAGCAACACCTGAATCCACCACGGCCCGTGCCTGCTTAAAGGATGAGATAGAGGCACCCGCTTTAACCTCTTCCACAGACTCTTGGACAGACAAATCTTCAACCTGGAGGATACCTTTGTCGAGCAAGGCCTGGATACCCTGCTGTAGCTTCAAACAACCTCCACTCTGAGTGGCACAATCCAAACAATCCTTCCCACAACCGGGGAAAACATCGACCTTCAGCAAGCATCCTTTGATATCCAACAATGGAGTCTTCAACTTCAACACATCCTTAATGGACTTGGCTTTTCCCTCTATCATGTTAACGTTCGCACCACCATGCTGGGGCATGGGATTGTTAACGACATTCGGAGCCGGTGCAAGGTCGATGGCCTTTGAATCTATGAGGTCTTGAACTACATGCTTAAAAGCTTTGCAGTTCTCAATATTGTGGCCAGGTGCCCCAGAGTGGAAGCTACACCTAGCGTTGGCGTCGTAACCCACCGGAAGTCTACCAATAGGAGGAGCCAGAGTGCGCAGTTGCACAAGTTGTAGTTGTTGAAGACTAGAAAGCAACTGAGCGTACGACATTGGAAGGGTGTCGAAACGCCGGTCCATCATCCTTTGCCTCTGTTGATAAGCGGGTCTGTTACCCGGTTGCTGCTGCTGTTGATATTGAGCTGGTTGACGTTGTGATTGTTGTTGTTGTAGTGGCGCTGCAGCTGGAATGGTCACAGCCGCAACATACGGTTGCTGATGATAATTCTGAAAGTTAATCCTCCGGTTATCCCTGTTCTGATAAGAAGATATGGCATTTGCATCCCCTTCTCTCCTCTTCTGTCCCTGAATGAACGACTTCTTCACCCCTGATGAGGATCCACCTCCACTCTGGCTCTTATAGGTCTTTAGGTAATTCTCCACCCTTTCTCCAGTAGAGACCACATCAGCAAAGTTGGAAGCATTGCACCCCACCAGACGCTCCAGATAAGGTCCAGGCAGCGTATTCATGAACATGTTGGCCATTTCCTTTTCCAACATAGGAGGCTGAACACGGGAAGCTGTATCCCTCCAGCGTTGAGCGTATTCCCTGAAGCACTCATTGCTTTTAAGAGACAGATTCTGAAGTTGAGTTCTGTCCGGAGCCATGTCTGCATTATACTGATACTGCTTCAAGAAAGCCTCTGCCAAATCCCTCCAGCAACGGATGTGGGCTCTGTCCAGCCTCATATACCATTCCAAGGATGCCCTAGCCAGGCTATCCTGGAAGAAGTACATAAGTAGCTTCTCGTCATCAGAGTATGCAACCATTTTACGGAAATAGGCTTGCACGTGAGTTTTGGGGCAAGAGCTGCCATGGTATTTGTCAAATATCGGGACCTTGAATTTCGGTGGCACTCTCACACCTGGGACCAGCCCCAAGTCAGCAACATCTACTCCCAGAAGATTCTGTCCTTCCACTGCTTTCAACCTCTCTTCCAATCTTCTAAACATGAGGTTCATGCCAAAGTCTTCCTGAAGCAAGGGGAACTGATCATCCTGACCATCCTGAATGGGTTGTTGATCTAGGTTGACATGCGGGATCAGGATAGGCCCTGGTCCATTGGGACCATTAGCCTCTGCAGCTGGAGGATCAGCCAACGTCTCCGGTTGAGTAATAGGGGGATCCCTCTGTACCAACAATCTAAGCTCCTGCTGTCCTTGAGCCACCCCTTAAACCAAATCCATGAATTGATTCATGCGAATCTTCATCTCGGCGAGCTCTGCTTGTAGGCTCTCCATCGCTCTCTGTTGATTCCTTCGGGTACCGTATCGGTGAATGCCTGAGTCAGCTATCCTGCTAGTGGGACACCAAACAATGTGAGAACACTGCAGCGGTACCTGTTATGCAAGACATGCGAATGACTATGCAAATGCAATGACATGTTTATCAATTCCAAAAGGCATTCTACCCCCTTGATTCCAGTCTTACATTTGATGAACAGTGTAAGAAGAAAACCCCGACTAGAATCAAGAAGAAGATGTAAACCCCCTAGAATAGATAAACATGTGTTGAATGATATGAATGCAAAATGATGATGTAATGCAGTGACATGGGAATGCAGTGATGTGTATCTGCTTGAACATCTGTCAGGTTGCACTGTCTGAAGAGAAACCCACTGAAGAATATAATACAAGATCAAAGCTCTGCTCCAGAAAACCGGGTTGGTTGGAGGTTAAGGTTTCCTGAATTTAGCCCGCCCCTCACTGGTAGGTTCTAAGAACAGAAGTTCGTCAACTTCAGCCCTTCAGTCGCGAATAATACGTTTACCACTGAAGGTTTGGCATTATTACGGGATAAAAGACCTCCAATGACTCCCCTCAACAGGACATCCTAAAGCAAGTTCCCAGTCTCGGGGTCCTCGGATTGATCAGCGAGAATGCGCCCACCAGAGCTAACATAATCATGTCTTGGAGGAGAGGCCTCGACTGAGTTCTCGGGAAATGGTCACCAGAGTCGACGATTTCTAAAGGAACATCATGTCGTTACGGAACATCCGTAGGACATAATATATCCAAGAGAAACCTCGTCTGGGTGTGGTTCTTCACGAACGACTTAACGTAGCAACATGCCACGCAAGCCTCATGATCATCCATTCTAAAACCTGTGTGTACACTCAAGCCTGGGTAATGGGCTTATCTCTCATAGAACACCCCATCCCAACAAACAAACAAACAGATCCAACAGATACAACAGATGCATGCAAGCAGGTAAGCAAATAAATGTACAGAAGCATGAACACCCAATAAACAAGAAATCACACAAGCTAGGAGGGACTCGCTTAGGGAAGATGGACCAGCAAGAGGTCAACTTCTATACAGTCCCATGCAGAGTCGCCAGCTGTCGCAACCTGAAAAATACAGTGCGCGAAAAAACAACCGGCGAAAGAAAAGACAGAAGAGTCGCCACCGTGCGTTATTCATCCCAAAGGAGGGAAAGGAAACGCTCGAAGTAAACCTGAAAAAGGAAAGGACAAGACGGGGTCTCGCAACCAAATCTTGGGTTCGGGAGTCGGTTATGCGAAGGGAAGGTATTAGCACCCCTACGCATTCGTAGTACTCTACGGGATCCACTTTTGTAGTTCTTGTCTAAAGGGTATGGGTTTACCTAATGTGTTTATTTACTAAAAAGGTTAAGAGAAATGACTCGCGTGGATGTCGCATCCACTGCATACGTATCTCATCTGAATATGAGAATCAGAGTCTTCGTAGCTCGGCTGACCTATGGGTTGGGGGATGTGTGCTCGCTAAGACATCGCGTCTTATGCCTACGTATCTCATCTGGAATGAGAATCAGAGCAAGCCGTAGTTCGGCTAACTACGGGGTTGTGGATTGGGTTTTGGACGAATGACGTTACTACGCAATCTACCGGATGCTCGACCTTTGGAGACTTACTCACCTGTAGTAGAAGGAGTAAACGTGTTGCTTTGGGTTTTAGGGTTTGGGATGCTCGAGGGCAAACAGGCAGTCCTTGACGAAGGAACCGCGCTACATGTGGGGATATGAATACAAAACACAAAACATGTATCTCAAAGTAAAATGCCACCAAGGGGCTCAAACATTGCCTCCTATCGAGGTCTTCCAGCTAAGAAAGCGATAAAGTACGAGAAAAGGAAAAAATTACCACACGGATAATGATCCGAAGTAACAGCAATTAAAGGAACGATAAACCCTGAGATCCTTCCAAGCTAACATCATCAAAGAAAGTGGGTCAGTACAGGTAATTGGAATGAACCTCCAGGGGGTATCCCACAAATAAAGTGGGAAACCACGCAAGTTATCCCTGCAAACGTCATGTGAGCCCTCACAAAAAAAACTCAACAAACAGGTTAGAGAAACAAAATAGGGTAACCAAGAGTCGCCCCTAAATCAAAATGTAACCACATGAATAATTCCATCAAAATTCACAAAAAGCTCACAAAAAGCAATCAAGGGTAGGAGGCCTAAACCTCTTGTCAAACACATGCATCAAAAGGGTATCAAATTCACCCATAATACCTCATACATTTAGAGCATTCAAATTAAAGGCATAAAGATGATGGATATATGGCAAACCTGATTGGAGAGCTTGATTGAAATTGAGTTGCACCCGTGAGGTTTACAAAACAATCTTTAGGGTTTATGTGAGGCAGAGGTGATTCTGTGCAGTTGAGTTCCCTTCAGGGTTTGGAGGCTGCTCTGAACTCTGTTAGTTCTTCTCTCACTATCTTTTTCCTCAGGGTTTTGTTCCAAGGAAACCTCAGAGTATTTTTGCTTCTCTTCCTTTTTCTCTCCAGTGAATCTCCTAGTGTAACTCCAAGTGTGTTTTCCTCTACTGAAACTTCAGTATTTATAGACTGATTTTCGTGGGTAGTGGGCTCAAATGAGGGAGACCCAAGTCCAAAAACATTTGTTATATTTTATTTATTTATTTAATTAATTTTATTTATTTATTTATTTTTAACTTTTTTTTTCAGGAAAAATGAAGGGTAAATTTTAGGGTATTACAGATGGAATCAGAGCTTTCGTAGGTCAACCCACTAGGACTGAAAAGAAATTGATTGGAGGCAAGAAGAGATGGAATGATTGAAATTGAAATGATTAGAATTGGAATGATAGAGAATGGATAGACTTGATAGTTACTGGATGAGAATCACACTAACGTCTATGGTTAAAGGTGGACACGATAAGCAACGAGCCAAACGTCTCGCACCCAAAGATATCCAGAATGAGTGTAGGAAAGCTCCAGTCTCATTCCTTCTTTACCACTTAAGGCTCGTGGCATGTAACTCTCATCTTAAACTTCAAGTAAAGAGAGAAGAGTCTTTGTATTTGTTCTTGCATGGAAGATGAAGACTTTATCAATCATTAAATTTAAATTGCACTAAAGTCTATGAATAGAGGTGAATACGATGAGCATTGGGTCATATGTACCATATCCAAAGATACTCAGAATGGGGGTAGGAACACTCCAGTCACACTCCTTCTCCATTGCTTAAGGCTCGTATCATACAACTTGGTTCATGATTGATAAGTTGTTGAAGTCCTTTCTTTTGTTGTTTTTGCTTTCTTAAGAGAGAGACTTGTCAATTGTATGGTTAGAATTGTGCTAAAGTCTATGAGTAGAGGTGAGTATGATGAGCCTTGGGTCATACGTCCCATACCCAAGGATACTCAAAATGGGGGTAGGAATACTCCAGTCCCACTCCTTCACTATTGCTTAAGGCTCGTGTCACACTCTTCTAACTTTGATTCAACAAGTGTTGAAGATGCCACCTTTAATGTGCTTGAATAATCCGCTGCTTGGTATGACCAAGGATGCCTTGATTGAAGATCTTGTCTTGAGGCCTTGAGCTCCACAACTTAGAAGAAAAAAGTCTTATTAAGTGACCAAGGGTCTTTTGGTCACTCAAATTAGATTGTGGGATTATACAAATTCAAAGGATTTAATTGATCAAAATTATTTTTGATCAATTTAATCATGGGTTAAGATTTATTTTTAAAATTATGATTAACCTAATCTAAGGGTTAAAATTATTCACAAGCTATTCCTAAGGGAACATGCCATAATTAAGGTCATACTTAATCAAATTACCAATTATCCCAACAAAAAAGATTGATTAAAAGGACCAATTAAATCCGAATCAAAACTCTTAATCTAAGGAAGCATGAAATCCCTTGATTTTTCTAAGACATAAGAGACAAAGATCATGCTAAATACATATTAAGAACATGAAATTATGGAAAAGCAATAAAATATTAAAATATTGAATCATCATGAATGTCTTTAATATATCACTAACTGAAATCAGAAAAGGAACTAAATTCTTACAAAATCTAATTTTAATTAAAATCCTAATTTAATTACTAATCAAATAGTGACAGGGGGTTAGAATTGTAAATAAAACTAGATAAAACTAATATGGTGTAATAATACTTATATCCATAATTTTCTAAATTACTATTAATTGTCATAAAACTAACATTTTTTAAACTAGTATTAAGCTAATGCTAACATTTGTCAAACTAACATTTTCGAAGTTAATGCTAATATTTTCTAAGCTAATGTTTTCCAAGTTAATGCTAACATTTTCTAAGCTAATGTTAAATAATGCTAACATTTTCTATTTTCACGAATTATTTCAATTGATTTTCGGAAGTAACCGTTACTATGCAAACACGACATCTACTGTTCATGCATATAGATAAAGAAATACCACTGTTTTAAAATAACTACTGTACCAGAAACATGAAATATAAATTAAGTAAAACAAAAGCAAGAATAATTAAAAGGAAAATGAAAGAAGAATAAAAGGAAACAAATGGAGAAAAAATAAGCTATATAGCAGTATAATAGTAATAATTGGGAATAAATGCAAGCTTTGAACAAACTTTCGGTAACGGTCAACAAAATCGAATTCGAGGAATTAATATATCGTTGGAATCAGAATTTTGCAAAGAAATCAAATATATACTGCAAATTATGAAACAAGTTGTGATTTGTACCGAAAAAGTAAAGAGTGGACGGAAAATTCAATTAAAGAGTGTGTCGGTTCGGCTAAAACATGCATCGGACTAAAAAATTAATTATATATTCACGAACAGTATGAAAAATCGATTCAAATGGTATATTCACAAGTTATTAATAGTTAAGAATTAAACAATCACTATTTTCAAGTTTATGTATTCAATGAAAAAATAAGTGATTATATAATAAGTAAATTCAAAACAGTAGCTTAAATTAATCAACCAATAAACATCAAATAATTCACGGCAATGGTGTGGAAGAGATAAATGATTATCGATGGAATGGAGATTTGCTCCGGTTAGCGTTGGAAAATGAAGCGTCGAAAAGAAACCCAGAATACTTCGAGAATAAGCTCCATTAATCTAATTAAGTTCCAAGTTTTGATAATTATTCTTGATGATGAATAAAAATAGAAGATGAATCATGAATTTAGAATATTGATGAATAAACTTGAATTGATGAATATTGGATGATGGTTGTTGATAAATCTTGATAAACTTTAGATGATGATTGTTGTAGAAATTGTTGATGGATGATTTTTGATGATAATGTTTGAATTATTGATTGATGATTATTGATGATAATATAGAAATTGTTGATGGCTAAGTTCCACAAATTTAGAACTTTAATGTAAAACTCTAAACGGTGATGAAGATGAACTTTAGTGAGGGCGAGGGAGAAGATTAATATTGAGAGAGAAATTGAGAAGAAAAAATAGTGGAAAAATAATGATTAATTGTAAATTTTCCAATTTAGGTTAGTTAACCTCCAAAAATGTGAAAAATAACATGTTTATATAGACTTGGTAGGTGAATGTTCACCCTTAGATTGTGATCCAAGTAATTGGTTTTATCAATGGTTAGAAATAAATTTAAGCTCAAGTTGCGGATCACCAATTTCAACCATAGGATTAATTGTTAAGAGTGGCTAGGATTGAGTGAAAAAAATGGAAGTTGAGATTTGTGTTTGTTTGAAAGTTTTGTGTTAGTTTGGAAGTTATGGTAGTTAAGGGTAATTAAGTAAATTGATAACTTGTGAAAAAATAGGTAGTTAAAGGTAGTTAAAGACCAATGGTCTTGGAGTTTAGCAAAAGTACCAAGTTAGGATGTAAGGCAAATAGTCACTAGTAATTAGTTTGAATTTTCATGCATTTGCCTTGATTTCTCTACCACATTTGGCTTGAATTTTGAGCGGCTTAATCCATGACTTTTAGTACTTTTGAAAAGTGATATTTTCCAATAAATGAATGAAATCTTCATTTTATTCCAACTTTGCTCTTTCCTTTGAATCCAAGCAAACCTCTGAATTTAATGATGACCATTTCAATTCCCCCTGATAATCATGAATCTCAAATAAAGAGATGATCCCCACCATAAGTAATACGGGAAAAAAACCCGAATAATTGCCAAATAATATCCAACTCGAGAATCCACTTAAATCGATTAAATCTATTATCATCAAGTCTTTGACATAAATTTGTTAGCATATGCAAATGTCGATGAATGCATGATCAAATAGTAACAAAGTATGCAAATGAACAAAATCATAAGCTAAGAGAATTGTATAAAAAATGGGGGACAAATTTTGGGGTACGGCAGGTAGAAGACCAAAGATAGAGAATATCCGTCATCGGTTAGGATGAACATATCAAGGATAGACTCAACAGAGGAAATAGGGATTTACAACTACCAGTTACTGGGCAGAAGACCACAAAAATAGAAAGAATCCTTCACTAGTTAGAGTGAACATATCAAGGATTAACTCTGAGGGGAAAAGTGGGATTTATCTCTACCATTTACTGGGCAGAAGACCACAAAGAGGAGAAAATATGTCACGGTTAAAGTGAACATATCAAGGATAGACTCTCTGGGGAGTAAAAGTAGGGATTATAACTACCTCTTTACTAGGTAGAAAACCAAAAAAGTAGAATATCTGTCACCGGTTAAGACGAGCATATCAAGGATAGACTTATCGGGGAAGCGTGAAAATGAATTCGTTGGAGAAAACAAAGGAAGTAGATTATATTTTACCGGGTATTGGGTAAAGGTAATATACTCAACATTAAGACGAATATTACTAGTTACTGAGTAATAGACTCTTGGAGACCAAAAGATCTATCTAGGTGAGAACTAGAAAGAAACGGTCAAACAAAGACTCAACCCAATGAGGATATAATTCAAAGGGAGTGGGTCCATCCAGACAATAAACTGGGGGGGGGGGGGAACTGAAATAATAATCATCCACAAGGAAATAACTCAGTGGGGAATGAGAAAGGATAAACTCTTTCTGCTTAAGGGGCTGACACTCTATAATTGAAGGAGGAAAGACACACCAAATCTTCTTGGAGAAATAATATCACCAAAGCAGGGGATCAGAAGAAAAATCAATGCGATAAAATGCACAATAAAATATCTAATGATATGTTTATGCATGAATATGAATGTATATGATTATGATTATGTTGACAAAACAGTGCAAAGGATACAAATAACAAAGATTTGAATCGTCATAAAAACACTCGGCTAATCTCAACAAGATGGAAACACCAACTAGAGAAAATGCTAGGGATGAAAATAAATCATCTAGCTCTGGCTGGGGGAAGACGTGGAAAACATGCTTCCGATCAATCACGGCAAACTCTACGGGAAGAAAGCATTGTTGAAGGATGATCAACCAAACATGTCGAGGATAGAGAAGGATCTGCTGAATATCCAAACAAAACAACACTACGGGGAATTTTAAGTCAACACCATGTCAAATAGGAGACAACCTTGCAGGGGACAAAATCAAATACTGTTCAGAACCAAACATTGCCGGGAATTAGGGATCTTCTACCAGAAGATGAACTCCGCCGGGGAATACAAGAGATAAAACTCTGAATGGCAAATTGTCTGGGATGCCGTGACTTGTTGGAACAAACCAAAGACCGTCACACTCCTCAATAGTCATAGAATCCTCCTTGGAAATTGCGAAATAAACCAATTCCAAGGCATAAATAACCGGATCTGACTCACATAGGGGAGAAACTTTTGTGGTTATGCAAATGGGGATCTGGAGACAAAATAAAGGTTCCAGGATATTCAGGGTCCAATCATCAAATCACAAACTGGGGGATGCAGAACATGAACACCTCAGCTGGGAAAGATGAATTTGCAAAGGGGACCAATCATCAGCTCAACTGGGGATAATAGGTTGCTTGGGGAGCAACTTCTTAACCAAGCTGGGAACAAACGACGAACTGTTGGGGAGGAAAAAATTACTAAGCCAACTACTTAGGGAAGACCAACAAAGCTTCACACTTCAAGACTTACCTGTTCTTAGATTGTTGTTGACATTCCTTACTGAAATCGGTTATTCTTAAAGTCAATGTTTTTATTATTTAAAATAAAAATAATCATTGATTTATTTCAAAATATCATCATAAAAATTCAATTTCATTTAACAGAAATAAATAAGAATATAATTAATTGGATAAAAGTTCAACTTTATTTAATGGAATGGTAGTCCGTGAATGGCAGGACTCCATGGATCTTTACAAAGTCTAAGAAATGGTAATTTGCATGGAAAAAGGCTACATTAAATACAATTATCACTACTCTCCCTCCCAACTTCGAAATTCGCTGTGCTCTTGTCTTTGGTTGAGAATGAAGAATTAGAACCAAATGACTATTCAAAACTGCTTCAAAGATCAGGACTGGCCAAATGTAGTTACTTGCCATAATCCCTAATTTTTGCCTAGATTTCCCCAAGGTGAGGTACTCAATCTACCGGGAAAATTTTATGTTTTATGTCTCTAACTTTTGCCTAGATCGCCTTTTGGGTTTTCAATCCACCGATACACTCATTTTGGCCTTGAAGGTGAGAAAAACAAGAAAGGGGGGGTTTGAATTGTTTTGGAAAATAAGCGCTTTTTCAAAATAAAGACCACACAAGGAATTTATACTGGTTCGCTTATAACACAAAGCTACTCCAGTCCACCCAGCCAAGGTGATTTCGCCTTCAACAAGGACTTAATCCACTAATCTTGAAAGATTGTTTACAACCAACGTCTAAGAGAAAGATCTCTTAGTCCTCTCAAGTATACAGACTGCGCAGAGTCACTTGAGGAAATAAAACAAAAGATAAAAGACTATGTAATTTAGAGTGCTTCTTAGATAAGCAAATATTACAATAGTAAGAATAAAAGTGTTTCACGTTCTAAGCAAAAGCTTTGTGAAATATTGAGAGAGAGATGATGTTTCAGTTTTTGCTTGCTCTTGTTCGTAACTGCTTCTTAATGTGATTGCTGTCCTTTATATAGGAGTGAAAGGACCGTTGAAATTGATGGCAGATAATTTGTGTTGAATAGGAATTAATGCCATAACATTTGTTGTTTCTTGCCAAAACAACTTTTTCTCCTCGAAAAACTTCTTTCCAAATATAGTTCCTTTCCATTTGAATTTGAAGTTTAACGTTACTCTTACTGTATTAGGAAATCCATTTCCACATTGAATTTGAAGTTAACGTTACTCTTTCTGTATTAGGAATTCCATTACCAAAATCTGCGTGACTCTGGAAATCTTGGAATCTTGCTGTGTTGATTCGGAGCTTCTGATGATGTCTTCAGATGACGCTGAGAGCTTCTGGAATGATATACCGTTGTTCAGAGTCAGAACTTCTAGATTGCACTTCTTCTTCAGATGCTTCTGATGTTCTGCTGTTTTGCTCAGAGTTAGAACATCTTGAGCGTGTTTCTACTTCAGATGCTTCTGATGTTCTGCTGATTTGTATCTGATATGATTCTGTATCTGATGGCGTCATTAGATCTCTTCCTTCTTTCCTTAGAACCCTGCACACTTAGAACCTTTTCGTTAGGGTGCCATTTTTGGTTTCATCCTTTGTTATCATCAAAATTATGGAATCTGTTGTAGAACAATTTTTGTTCTTACAATTTCCCCCTTTTTGATGATGACAAAACAAACTTAAATAGCAGATGAATCAAAACAAATATCAGATCAGATGCTCCCCCTGAGATGAGCTAGGGAGTTCAGAAGTTCTTACCAAAGCTTCCAAGCAATGAAGTTTCTAGATACCTTCTGCAATTTCTTAAGTCCAGTGTTAGATGAATTTATTTTTGAGAAATAGTATGTTGCAGAGTGCTTAAGGTATTAGGAAATATATTTCATCAGAGCTATATTCGATTTCTCCCCCTTTTTGTCAGAATCAAAAAGACTTGAACAACTTAATCAAAAAAGATGTTATATTCAGATAAAAGAGCAACGGAGATAATGGCAAGAAGTAAACAAGCAAACATCAGAACAATGAAAACAAGGCAACAAACAAAATCCTAAGTGCCTAAGGGTTGGGAGGCGGAGGCATCCTCTGAAGCAATTGAGCCAACATGTTATGAATGTTGTCGTTGACGGTATCATGTTTATCCATTCTGGCATGGAGTTCCTTCTGGTCTTTCTTAAGTTCTTCAAGTGTCTGGAGAACCATAGGGACAACAGTGGAGGACTCCCCCTGAGTCAGAGCACTCTGTGCTTCAGCAGCGGCCTTCGCTTCAGCTTCAACAGTAGCTTGTGCTTCAGCTTCAGCGGCAGCAGCAGCATCGGCCAGAGCTTTGGCTTCAGCTTCCTTTGCCCTTTGGATTTCTGCTAGTCGAGCTCTTTCTTCTTCTTGTCTTCTTGCTTCTTCCTCAGCTTTTCTGGCAAGTTTCTCCTGTAGTCTTGCCTCAGCATCTCTGATGAAGTCGTTTCTGACTTGCTCAGAGATGTGCTTCAGTTTGAAGGCTTCAGAAGTCATCCAGCCAATGACTCTGTTCCAGTGTGTCCTTACAGAGTCAGGATCATCACTGATGCCAGAGTTAATGGTCAGAGACTTGACCTTCTGTACTGAAGCCCCTGCGAACAACATTATGGCTTCCTCAAGGGTAGGCATGGAATGTTCAGGTTCAGGTTCAGATGTTTGAGGTGGAGAGTTTGGAGGGTTTAAGTTTAATGTTAGAGGTTCAGGATCAGCGGAAGTGTTTTGAGGGGTGATGTCAGAGGGTTGAGCTTCAGAAGAGACGTTGGTTGTTTGTTCTGGGGGTGGTGAAGTGACTTCAGGTTCAGGCGGAGATTGTTGTGGTTGTTGTGAGTTTTGGTTTAGAGAGTAAAGGTGAGCTAAAGTGGGAGAAGCGGGGTCAAAGGGTTCTGGGTTAGAGGAGAGGATAAGATAGGGGGGTGATTCTGGGTTTGAAGATGAAGAGGTGGTTTGATTGAGTTCTTCAACTTCGGATAGAGGTAGTGATGTATGGGCAGGATTAAATTTAGGTAGAGGTTGTGAGGTTCTGGTTGTAGAGGGTGGGGTTTCAGAGGTGGTGTATATAGGTGCTGGGAGAGGATTAGAGGAAGCCACAGGCGATTCAGAGGGGATAGAGGGAGCAGACTTACCAGTAGTTACTTGCAGAGGCGCTGGAGATCTTGTTTCAGAAGTTTCTCCTAGCCTTGCTTTCTTGGCCTTTGAAGACTTCTTTTCAGAGGGACCTCTTTTGAACTTGACAAAGTCTTCTTCTGAATCTAGACAATCTTCCAGTCTGAAGTCAGAGATGTCAACTCCTTCATCCTTCAGACGCTGCATATAGTGAAGGATTGCTTCTCTGGGTTCATTCTTGAAAAACCTTGCAAGACCATGTGGTAGCTTTCTCTGATCTTTTAAAGCGTCCCAGGAGGTGTCCAGCGTAGGTTTGACTCGAATCTCCTTCAGAATTCCCATGCTTTTCAGATTTCTGGAGTTAAGAGGCTTTCCAGTATCTATCGCCAGATCCTCCATAAGCTTGTTCTTCTCCAGATGATCTACAAGTTCAGTAAAGAAGCAATTGACTTTTCAGTAATTACTATCTTGACCCCCAACACGTAGGAGACGATGAAATGATCATCAGCGTCAGCAAATCTCCAGAATTCCTTGATGAGATTTGGGTAAACAGGGCCATAGAGCCTTTGGAAGTAATTTTCCCAACCTTGTTGACGAAGTTCTTCAGTAAGATCAACTCCATTTCTCTTCATGTTGGTGAAGTCTACCAGTGATTCACATAAAACTTCCAGTCCCTCAAAGGGAGTTGCCAAGTTGATATGAGGCTCACGATCAAGAACATGGGGTTCCTTGTACACTGGAGTAATGGATACGCCTGTAACTGTTGGAGTGGAAGTGTTTGTGCTTTGGGCTGTGGTGCTTGATTCCATTTGCTGAGAAAAGTTGAAAACTTGTTGTTGTTGAGCATCCATAGTTGATGAAGTTGAGCGAAGATGAACTGCTTGCAGAATTGCTTCAGAGAAGTTTGAGAGTGAGTGAGAGTGATAAGTGTGTGAAATGTGAGAGGAGTGTTTAAATACCCTAAACAAAAACACATGCAAAACGACACACACTTCAGCGTTAGCACAAAAATCAAGTTAGCACGCTTGGGGGAGAAATGATTAAGGCTCATTAATGAATGTCTAATCCCAACAGTATGCACACTGCTCGAGGAGATCTTAAGCGTTTGCCCTTTGATTTTTCTTCTGGACAGCTGTCTAGAAGTTCTAGGGTTAGACGATAAGTGCTCCACGTGGTTTGATGTATCTGATCTTCAGGAATACCAAAGGATTGGTTCCTGGAGATTTCTAACTCAGATATCTTCTTAACTTGGTAGAAGTATCAGAGTCAGAGGCAGAGATACATTTGTTTATGTCAGAGTCTCATTTTACATTCTCAGAGGCACAATTTATTCAGGGCAATTTTGAATGTTCAAATTTTCTAAGATAAAAAGAAATCTATCTTCAGCCAAGGGCTTAGTAAAGATATTTGCCCATTGATGATCTGTATCAATGAACTTCAATGTTACTATCCCTTTCTGAACATAGTCTCTGATAAAATGATGTTTTATTTCAATGTGCTTAGCTCTGGAGTGTAGAATGGGATTCTTACTTAAACAGATGGCAGCAGTATTATCACAGAAGATAGGAATGTTACTCTCGAAGATTTGCAGATCTTCTAACTGATTCTTCATCCAGAGCATCTGAGTTGTGCACAGTGATGCTGAGATGTATTCTGCTTCTGCAGTAGATAGAGCGATAGTTGACTGTCTCTTGCTGGCCCAGGATATCAGATTGTTTCCTAGGAGCTGGCAATTTCCAGATGTGCTTTTTCGTTCCAGTCTATCTCCTGCATAATCTGCATCACAGTAACCCGAAAGTCTATACTATGATGTTTTCTCATACATCAGGCCCAGGTTAGGAGTTCCTTTCAGATATTTGAGAATTCTCTTAACTGCTGTTAAGTGAGTTTCTCTAGGATCTGATTGGAATCTGGCACAGAGACAGACACTAAAGAGAATATCAGGTCGAGTAGCAGTTAGATAGAGAAGAGAGCCTATCATACCTCGATAGAGCCTCTGACAAACCTTTTTGCTTACTTCTTCCTTTTCAAGAATGCATGTTGGATGCATGGGAGTTTTTGCAGAGTTGCAGTCAGCCATGTCAAATTTCTTCAGAACATCTTTAATGTATTTGCTTTGATGAACGTACGTGACTTCTGAAGTTTGATTAATTTGAATTCCCAGAAAGAACTCATTTCAAATTCTGCCTGCATTAACTCAGAGAATTCTTGACAAACAGAGGCATTAGCTGAACCAAAAATAATATCATCAACGTATATCTGGCATATCATGAGATCATTGTTAAGGTTCTTACAGGAGAGTGTGGAGTCAACTTTCCCTTTGATAAAATTGTGTTCAAGAATAAAATTGCTTAGACGTTCATACCAAGCTCTGGGAGCTTGTTTAAGTCCATATAAAGATTTTTTAAGTTTAAAAACATGTTCTGGAAAATTTGGATTTTCAAAACCTGGAGGTTGGTTGACATACACTTCTTCTGATATATAACCATTAAGGAATGCGCTCTTGACATCCATTTGATATAATTTGATAGAGTGATTTATAGCAAAAGATACAAGAAGACGAATAAATTCTAACCTTGCGACTGGAGCAAAGGTTTCATTATAGTCAATACCTTCTTGTTGACTGTAACCTTGAGCTACCAGTCGAGCTTTGTTTCTGACGACTTCTCCTTTCTCATTCAGCTTGTTTCTGAATACCCATCTGGTTCCAATAACGTGAGTGCCTCTGGGCTTTGGAACAAGATCCCAGACATCATTCTTTGTGAATTGATCTAATTCTTCTTGCATGGCTGAAACCCAGTCGTTATCTTGAAGTGCTTCATCACAGGACGTAGGCTCGATCAGAGACACTAGTCCCAGAGGAGTATCTTCAGAGGTCCTGAAGGTAGATCTGGTTCTGACAGGTTCGTCCTTGTTGCCCAGAATCAAATCTTCAGATACGTTGATACGAATTTTAACTTTCTTTGGGATTTCTGGAGATTTAACTTCCTTAGTGTTCTGAGTGACAGTTGCTTCTGGAGCTTTATCAGATCCTGCAAGAGTGATTTCTAAATCTGCAAAATTTTCAACTAGCTTTGACTTTTCAAGGTCAAGCTTATCGTCAAATCTGACATGAATTGATTCTTCCACAATTTTGGTTTCTGTGTTGTATACTCTGTAGCCTTTAGAGCGTTTTGAGTATCCTAACATAATACCTTTCTGTGCTTTGGAATCAAACTTGTTCAGATGTTCTTTAGTGTTTAAGATAAAACAAGAACATCCAAAAGGATGAAAATATGAAATGTTTGGTTTCCTTCCTTTACACAGTTCATAGGGAGTCTTTTCCAGAATAGGTCTTATTGAGATTCTATTCTGAATGTAACACGCTGTATTTACAGCTTCGGCCCAAAAGTGCTTTGCCACATTTGTTTCGTTGATCATAGTTCTGGCCATCTCCTGGAGTGTCCTATTCTTCCTTTCTACAACTCCATTTTGTTGTGGAGTTCTAGGGCAGGAGAAATCATGGGATATTCCATTAGAGTCAAATAATTCCTCAAAGGATTTATTTTCAAATTCCCCACCATGATCACTTCTGACTCTGATAATCTTAGAGTCAAATTCTTTTTGCACTTTGGCGCAGAACCTAGTGAATACAGAGTGAGACTCACTCTTGTGCTTTAGGAATTTTACCCATGTCCAGCGGCTGTAATCATCAACAATGACTAGTCCATACTTCTTTCCATTGACTGATGCTGTTTTCACAAGACCAAATAAGTCGATGTGAAGAAGTTCCAGAGGCTTGGAGGTAGAAACAACATTTTTCTTTTTAAAAGATGTTTTTGAAAATTTTCCTTTCTGACATGCTTCACACAGAGCATCTGAAGAAAACTTCAGTTTAGGTAGGCCTCTGACTAACTCGAGCTTATTTAGCTGAGAAAGTTTCCTCATGCTAATGTGGCCCAAGCGTCTATGCCATACCCATTGCTCTTCGTGAACTGACATCAGACATTTAACATTTTGTTCTTTTAAATCAGAGAGATTAATTTTATAAATGTTGTTTTTCCTCTTGCCTGTGAATAGGACTGAACCATTGTTTTGATTTATAGCTTTACATGTTTTTTGATTAAAGATCACGTCATAACCGTTATCACTTAATTGACTTATGGATAACAAATTATGCATTAATCCTTCTACGTAAAGAACATCAGATATAGAGGGAAGAGTACCATTACCAATAGTTCCGGAGCCTCTGATCCTTCCTTTCTGATCTCCTCCGAAGCCTACGAATCCAGCGTCTTTAAGTTCCAGGCTTTGGAACATAGACTTTCTTCCCGTCATGTGTCGCGAGCATCCAGAGTCCAGGTACCATGACTGGTGTTTGAACTTTGCTGCATAGGATATCTGCAACATAAACAATCTTATCTTTCGGTACCCAGATTCTCTTGGGTCCTTTCTGGTTAGTTTTCCCAGAGTTTCTCATAACTTTGGGTTTTCTAGCATTTTCAAATTTTTGTTCTTGTGTGTGTGTATAGTGATATGAAAATGGAGATTTAAGTTGGTCACCAGTAGAAGTGTTATCTTCCTTAGGATCATACCCAATTCCCTTTTTATTATTCTGACTGACTCCATAAATCATGGATGCCATGACACTCCTACCTATCCCATTTTTCAGAAATTCTTGAAAGGCTTCTTCGTATTTATAAATTATTGTATTTGAAGTCTGTGGTGCTTGAGACAACGCTTCTTCCAATTCTAAACATTTTCTTTTTGCTCCATCTTTTTCTAATGTTAAAGATCTGATTTTATCTTCTCGTGCTAGAATTGTCATCTCAAGTTTGCCACATTCTTCAAATTTAGCTTCAAGACAGCCTTTTATATTTTTAAACTTTTGTTTTAATTTCTGATATGAGCCAAGAGTTTCTGACAAGCATGATTCTAGATCAGATCGAGAGAGTTCAGAAAATACCTCTTCAGATTCTTCATCTGAGCTGCTCCTGGATGTGGTAGCCATAAATGCCACATTGGCCTGTTCATCAGAGTCAGATTCTGATGAGCCAGATTCACTATCATCCCAGGTAGCCATTAATCCTTTCTTTGTCCTGAAGATATTTTTCTTGAAGCTTTCTTTTCTAGAATTGTCTTTCTTTAGCTTGGGGCATTCATTCCTGTAGTGACCTGTTTCTTTACATTCATAACAAGTAATATCTTTGTTAGTTTTACCTTTTGAGGTTGATTCTGATCGATCCCCTCTGGGTCTTGGTCTTCTGAAGTTGTTGTTCCTCTTTTTCCAGAGTTGTTTAACTCTTCTGGTCAGAAGGGACAATTCTTCTTCATCATCAGAATCTTCTGGTTTAGAGTCATCAGCATCTTCAGTTTCTGCCTGGAAAGCTTTGGTTCTGTCAGATTTGCGTCTTTCAGATCTGGATTTTAATGCTACAGACTTGTTCCTTTTCTGAGGCTCATTTTCCTCTAGTTCTATCTCATGGCTTCTGAGAGAACTGACAAGCTCTTCAAGACTGATATTGTTCAGATCCTTAGACAGCTTCAGAGCAATGACCATGGGTCTCCACTTCTTTGGCAAGCTTCTGACTATCTTTTTGACGTGGTCTGCAGTTGTGTACCCTTTGTCTAGAACTTTGAGACCTGCAACAAGAGTTTGGAATCTAGAGAACATTACTTCTATGGCTTCGTCATCTTCCATTTTGAAAGCTTCATATTTCTGGATAAGCGCTAGAGCCTTTGTCTCTTTGACTTGGGAGTTTCCTTCATGAGTCATCTTCAGAGAGTCAAGTATGTCTTTGGTTGTTTCTCTGTTGGGGATCTTTTCATACTCGTTGTAAGATATAGCATTGAGAAGTATGGTTCTGGCCTTGTGGTGATTTTTGAAGACACGCTTCTGATCTTCTGACATCTTACTTCTGGGAACTTCAACTCCATTTTCTGAGACTGGAGGTGTGTATCCATCTGTGACAATGTCCCAGAGGTCAGCATCATAACCCAAAAAGAAACTTTCAAATCTATCTTTCCAGTAGTCGAATTTCTCTCCATAAAAAACAGGAGGCTTAGCATTGTAACTATCTCTCTCATTTGTGTGGGCCATAGTTTTTCTCGTTCTGGATCTCTCTACACTGTTAAGTGTTTGATTAGAAAATCAATAACAGAGCCGGAGCTCTGATACCAATTGAAGGTGAGAAAAACAAGAAAGGGGGGGTTTGAATTGTTTTGGAAAATAAGCGCTTTTTCAAAATAAAGACCACACAAGGAATTTATACTGGTTCGCTTATAACACAAAGCTACTCCAGTCCACCCGGCCAAGGTGATTTCGCCTTCAACAAGGACTTAATCCACTAATCTTGAAAGATTGTTTACAACCAACTGTCGCATCCGCGAAAAACAACCGGCGGGCTAAAACAAAACAACACAGAGCCGCCACCGTGCGTTATTTATCCCAAAAGAGGGAAATGAAACGCTCGAAGTAAACCTGGGAAAAGCATGGTCTCGCGACCAAAGAGAATGGGATCGGGAGTCGGTTACGCAAGGGGAAGGTATTAGCACCCCTCACGTCCGTCGTACTCGACGGGATCCACGCTCTAAAAGAAAGAAAAGGTTGCTAAAACAAACATCACACACACACACACACTGAAGACAACACAGGTGGGAGAAAATGGGAGAGGGCTCGCTAGGATATCGCATCATATGCCTACGTATCTCGTCTGGAACGAGAATCAGAGCTGCCGTAGTTCGGCTCACGCACGCCGAAACAAACACACACGAACACAGGCAAACTTGGAACCCGAACGCCAATCGCTGGACTTACATCGGCTTCCGAACCAAACAAACACACTCAGGATACGGACAGCCAATCGCTGGTCTTACATCCATATCCTAACACACAAGAAGAAACAAACAACAAGTTACTAAGGAGTCGGGAACTCGAGCCTAGCAACTGTCAAGCAAACACACACAAAAAAGAAAAAAAAGTGCCCGGAGAGACCTCGCACGGTCTCCTGCCTACGTACCTCATCTGGTATGAGGATCAGGGCGACGTAGTTCCCCTGAACGGGAAAGAAATTCTAACCAGATACAAAGGGAGACACACTACTAGGGAGCTGGACTCGAGCCTAGATGTTATCATGCATCATTGCCCTATGTTATGGTTTCTATCTACTTGCACAACAGCAAGCTAATCCTAACCAGGAAAAAGCAAAGCATGCAAGCATAAACAAAACAAATCAAACATTTACAGTTAGCACACACTATATACAGACAAATGTGGGCTCAATCAAGGGTTAAGTTGCAAAAGCAACACAACTGTGTCAAGGTGGTGTTAGCTCTTAACCCTGACATTGAGAGTCAGGGTGAAGCCCGATGAAGTAGAAGTGAGGGGTGTGCCTCACAACTCTTATCCCTGGCCAGGGAGAGCTTCAGACAAAGGAGTGTGGGTTCAGAAAGTGGGAACCCTTCTACACTCATGACTCTGACTCAACTGTACAACTGTACAAGATCTTGGGTTAATATCCCAATGCATCAACACAGTGGTGTGAGCAGAGGGACGACTCAACAAGAATAGCAGGGGATGGATTACACATCCCTTGGGTTCTGCCAATTGCCTTAATCAAGGTCTTTTCCTGCTTGGGGACAAAAATAAACAAGCACAATCATTGCCTCTTAAGGAGGACTTCAGACAGTTGCCTGGCCAGGTAACAGGCCAGGTCTTCCAGACTACATGGAGAAAAGAAATTCTACCTCAATTGGTTTATACAACCAAGCAGCAGCACAGGAAGTTCTCAAGGGAACTGTTAGCGACTAAAGTACCTAAAATCAATCTAATTCAGTCAGTATACCAATCACAAAGTCAAAACAGACAAGATAAGAACCAACAGTCAACGCAATCAATCACATGTGCAAAACACAATCAACTCAAGTGAGCCAAGCATCCTACAAAATAAACCAAGTTAGTTCATAACAAGCATATAAACGAAACTCAATCAACTTGCATTAATCTCCTTAAAACATTTGCTTCTTCAACCTGAAAATCACATTCAAATGTGAGAAACAAGACCACTAGGACAAGCCTAGGGTCCAAAGGAGATGAAAAATTTAAAACAGCAAGTGAAACTCAACAAGAATCAAGATAAATCACTCCAGAATAAGGTCCAATTGGTCTCACATCAAAACTATGCACCAAATTCAATTCATAAGCTAAACATGTCACATTATGCATTTTGGAACCACATTGGAGCAAACAGAATGATCACAATCAAACCAATACCAAAATAGCTCAATAAATTCCCAGAAAATTCAAGCTCAAACAGAACACATTCAATGAGCAACATACCAATTTTCATGCTATTTGGACAAGAGGAAGTATGGAAATTAAATTCACTAAGTCATGGTATGCAAATACAAGCTCAACCAATGCCACAAATTATGTATCAACTTCAAATGAATGCAAAACAGAATTAGCACCAGATAAATGAACCACACCAAAGCCAAAGTGAAGTTAAACATGTTAAGAACCAATCCACAAAATTTCAGCTTCATGTGATAAGGCATGGGAATTTCACAAGTCATGTAAGTTGAACACTCCACAAAAGCTAAAAAAATGACTAAACAGCAAAGGAAATCCCCATCAAATAGGAAATGAATCAAAAAAATCTACAAAAAATCATGCTCAAACTAGACATACAAAAGTAATCACATGAAAACAATTAGAGCAATTGGCATAGCATAAGCATGAAATTAAAATCAAGAACATGAACAAAGCATAGTGTGACATACATTGTCACACTCATGAAGATCACATCATATCTCCTAATCCAGAAATGCAAAATTAGCAAACCATATACCAAAATCACCAGGAACATGTCTAATTTAAGCACCAAAAATTTCATGAATTTCTAATGAAGTATCATCATTTCATGAATGAAAGAGTGAGCATGGTGCACAAAAGACACATTCAAACAATCCCTAGCCAAATAATTTTTCCACACGTGCACAATATGATTAAAAATAACCAAAAAATCCAGCACATCACAAGGAGAATGGCACAAAAAATTGCATCAAATTTGGATCAAAATTGAAGGAGTTATCATTTTTTGAAGATTGATGATCAAAATGAAATAAACATTTGAAAAGGAAATGAAATAAAATGAATTTAATATACTGCAGTGGCAATTTAGTAAATATGCGGCCACTTAAGTGAAACGCTGCGTTTCACTTAAGGGCGTGGCAACACGTGAGTGGCGCGCATCCGCGGGAAACACCAATTCAAACTCATGGCCAGGAAATATGGATCAAAACGCTTCTGAACGCGTTCTTCATCATGTTCATCAACATCATTCCAGAAAATCACTCAAGAACAAACATTCATGGAATTGGACAAATCATATATCATTGGAAGCGTCTCATCATGTAGATCACTAATCTAACAAGCAAATAACCTAATTCTAATCATGCTTCACGGATCGATCAAATTAAGTTTTCACATCAAAGCTTCAATTCCAGATTTCTCACTCGATCCTTAATGAAAATCAATTCTACAAGTTGCATGCTACTCTACGAACTTAGATCTACACAAACCATATCATGATTTTAGCAATTGTTGAAATCGAATTCTAACCTTTGAAGCAATGCAGTGCTGGATTCGACAGAATTTCACTCGAACAGGTTGAAACAGATGATGATTGATGATGTAGAAGATGAATGGAAGAGTTCTTGCAGCTCACCGATGCTTGGATCAACAGAATTTTGCAACTGCCATGTGAAGAAGCTTGATTCAACAGTCACGATTGCCAAGTGCTTTTGCCAAGATTTTATGAAACAGCTCCTCAAGAATACCTGTAGAGAAGGATCAACACAAGAACAAGCACAATAGACGATGAATTCAATGGAAAAATGGAAAAAAGTTTGAAAAAGTTTGAAGAAAATTGAGAGGATTTTTGTGATTTCTGAGTTTAGATCTGAAAAGTGAATTGTGATTATGCAATTTCTGTTATGATTAATGCTTTATACCATGTGCTAATCAACTTGCTAATCAAGATTAGGCAAATCCAAGTGAATTAGCAAAGTGCAATTTTCATGTGTTTTGGCCAAAATGTCCTTTTCTAATTCAGCCACTGTAACAGTGCCAATGCAGCTCAAGCAAGTCATATTTGATGTTTATGATGTGTTGGAAAAGGTTTTAAATGCAAATGCCTTGTATTTTTGAAAATCACTATTTTTCCCACCAATTTTTAAATGGTTCACTTGAAAAATGACCTTTTTATGTGCAGGTTTTTAATGAAATGTGATGATGCATCATGAAAGTTCATGTAAAATGTGGCTTGCTCAAAGAAAGATCACCCAATTTGGCCTTTCCATTCAAAAGTTATGCCACTTTGAAATTCAACTTTTTTGGACAATGATCAATCCATAACTTGCCAACCACACATGAGAAATTCATGTTCTTGGACCTTTTGGAAAGGTGAGAGCAAGATATACAACTTTCATGTTGAACGAAATTTCATTTGAAACATTTTTGGACACGTAATTTTGAGGAGAAAAACTTTCCATTTTTGGCAGTTTTCAATTACAAGTCACTTTCTATTTTTGGAAAGTTTCCATCTGACTTTATTTTCTTCATTCTTGATGTTTGAAATGCCAAATGAAACTTGTCTGGACATGAATGAAGTGTCTCTAACTCTCTCCCACCTCCAAGTCCATCAATTGAGGCACAGTTGACCACAATTGACTTTTCTGACTAATAGATGAATCTGGCTATGCACTGATCAAATTGAGCTTCAAACTCCTGATGCCATGGCTCAATGATGAAACCCTAGCTTCCATAAGCTCAAAATAATCATATGATGACCCCCATATCCATTGAAAACCCCATCGCCTTGCCAAGCCCTGATTGGCCCAATACAACTGATTAGGGTTGACCAGTGGTCAAAACCCTAATCTCAAGGCATCTGATCAAGCATAAGGAATCTCTTGGTGATGACAAAAACATGATGATGATGATGTATCATTTCAACCAAGATAAAGCTCAACCCTCCTTGAGAATCAAGAAACCCTAATTTGAATCACACATCCTCAGATGGTTAATGATCAATTCAATGAAACCCTCAACTTGACTTGCTTATTGCCACATGATATGCAAATATGTAATGCCTAATGACCTAAAAATGCAATGCAATATGTTAAGCTAGTCCCAAGAGAGGAGGGCAAATTTTGAGGTGTTACACCAACGTCTAAGAGAAAGATCTCTTAGTCCTCTCAAGTATACAGACTGCGTAGAGTCACTTGAGGAAATAAAACAAAAGATAAAAGACTATGTAATTTAGAGTGCTTCTTAGATAAGCAAATATTACAATAGTAAGAATAAAAGTGTTTCACGTTCTAAGCAAAAGCTTTGTGAAATATTGAGAGAGAGATGATGTTTCAGTTTTTGCTTGCTCTTGTTCGTAGCTGCTTCTTAATGTGATTGCTGTCCTTTATATAGGAGTGAAAGGACCGTTGAAATTGAGGGCAGATAATTTGTGTTGAATAGGAATTAATGCCATAACATTTGTTGTTTCTTGCCAAAACAACTTTTTGTCCTCGAAAAACTTCTTTCCAAATATAGTTCCTTTCCATTTGAATTTGAAGTTTAACGTTACTCTTACTGTATTAGGAAATCCATTTCCACATTGAATTTGAAGTTAACGTTACTCTTTCTGTATTAGGAATTCCATTACCAAAATCTGCGTGACTCTGGAAATCTTGGAATCTTGCTGTGTTGATTCGGAGCTTCTGATGATGTCTTCAGATGACGCTGAGAGCTTCTGGAATGATATACCGTTGTTCAGAGTCAGAACTTCTAGAGTGCACTTCTTCTTCAGATGCTTCTGATGTTCTGCTATTTTGCTCAGAGTTAGAACATCTTGAGCGTGTTTCTACTTCAGATGCTTCTGATGTTCTGCTGATTTGTATCTGATATGATTCTGTATCTGATGGCGTCATTAGATCTCTTCCTTCTTTCCCTAGAACCCTGCACACTTAGAACCTTTTCGTTAGGGTGCCATTTTTGGTTTCATCCTTTGTTATCATCAAAATCATGGAATCTGTTGTAGAACAATTTTTGTTCTTACAGGCCTAAGTCGCCCTTTCAGGTTTTCAACTTAGCGAGTTATTCTTTTCTTTTTTAGGCGAAGTATTTCTTGACTGTATCAACACTCAAAGGAAGAGTGAACTCTTCACCATCCATAGTTGTAAGAATCAAAGCACCGCTTGAAAAGGCTCTTTTAACAACATATGTGCCTTCATAATTAGGAGTCCATTTGCCCCTAGCATCAGGTTTGAAAGATAGAATCTTCTTGAACATGATGTCAACTTCTCTAAACACACAAGGCTTGACCTTCTTATCAAAAGCTTTCTTCATTCTCTACTGATATAACTGACCATGACACATGGAAGTCAACCTTTTCTCTTCAATCAAATTCAACTGGTCATATTTGGTCTGGCACCATTCAGCTTTAGTCAACTTGGCTTCCACCAAAACACGCAATTATGGGATTTGAACCTCCACGTGGAACACAACTTCCATTCCATCTACAAGAGAGAAAGGGGTTGATCCTATTGAAGTGAGGATGGATGTACGGTACCCATGCAAAGCAAATGGGAGCATATCATGCTAATCTTTATATGTTACAACCATCTTCTGAATAATCTTCTTAATATTCTTGTTCACAGCTTCAACATCCCCATTCATCTTAGGTCTGTAGGGAGAAGAGTTATGATATACAATCTTGAAGTCTTTGCAAAGAGCTTCCACCATATTGAAGTTCAAGTTCGATCCATTGTCAATAATGATCTTTCTTGGCACACCATAACAGCATATAATCTGATTCTTGATAAATCAGACCACCACCTTCTCGGTCACATTTGCATACGATGTCGCTTCAACCCACTTTATGAAGTAATCAATAGCTACTGGAATGAAACGATGTTCGTTCAAAGCTTTGGGCTCAATCATACCAATTATATCAATTCCCCAAACAGAGAAGGGCCATGGAGAGGAAATGACGTTCAATAGTGTCGGAGGAACATGAATCTTATCTGCATAAATTTGACACTTGTGGAATTTCTTCACAAACTTGCAAAAGTTAGATTCCATTGTCAGTCAATAGTAACTTGCTATCAACATCTTCTTTTCCATAGCATGTCCATTGGAGTGAGTGCCAGAGGAACCTTCATGGACCTCAGTCATCAACAGGTATGCTTCATGTCTATCCATGCATTTGAGCAAAACCATATCAAAATTTCTTTTGCAAAGCACATCACCATTTAGGTAGAATTTACCAACTAATCTTCTCAAAGTCTTCTTATCTTTCAAAGATGCCCAGACGGGTAAATCTGACTTTGGAGGAAATAGTTGATATCAAAATACCATGTCTTTTCATCTCTGACTTCTTCAACAGCAAAGACATGAGCTGGCCTATCAAGATGCACCACAGTCAAATTAGGAACCTCATTCAAAAGATTCACCATAATCATTGAAGCCAACGTTGCAAGAGCATCTGCCATCCGGTTTTCATCTCGAGGGATATGATGAAACTCAACCTTTGTAAAGAAAGTTGAAATCCTCCTTGCATAATCTCTATACGGTATCAAACCGGGTTGATTCATCTCCCATTCACCTTTGATCTGATTTACAACCAAAGCTGAATCTCCATAGACGTCAAGATATTTTATTCTAAGATCAATGGCTTTTTCGAGCCCCATAATGCAAGCTTCATACTTTGCCATATTTTTTGTGCATTTGAAGGTCAATATAGCTGTAAATGTAAAATGAGTGCCTTGAGGATTAATAATCATTTCCCCAATTCCATTACCATATGAATTAACAGCTCCATCAAATACCATGCCCGAACGGGAACCAGGCTCTGGCCCTTCTTCAAGCAATGGTTCATCACAATCTTTCATCTTCAAGTACAAAATTTCTTCGTCGGGAAAGTCATAATGTACTGACTAATAATCTTCAATTGGTTGGTGGGCCAAATGGTCAGCCAAGACACTACCTTTAATAGCTGTTTGAGATTGGTATTCAATATCATACTCAGATAACAACATCTTCCAACGGGCAATCCTCCCAGTTAAAGAAGGCTTCTAAAAAATGTACTTGATTGGATCCATTTTGGATATCAACCAAGTAATATCACTCAACATATACTGACACAAACACTTAGCAACCCAAGCCAATGCGCAACATGTATTCTCAAGCATAGAAGACCGAGTCTCACAGTCGGTGAATTTCTTACTGAGGTAGTTAATTTCATATTCTTTCTTCCCAGATTCATCTTGCTGACCAAGAACACATCCCATACTCTCTTTAAGCATGGTCAAATACATGATCAAAGGTCTTCCTTCAACAGGCGGAGACAGAATCAAAGGCTCAAGCAGATATTCTTTGATACTGTCAAAAGATTTCTGGCAATCTTCGATCCAATCACAAGATTGATCTTTTTGAAGAAGCTTGAAAATAGGCGCACATGTGGCAGTCATATGCGATATAAATCTTGAGATATAGTTCAAGCGACCGAGAAAACCTCTGACTTGCTTCTCAGTTCTGGGCGCAGGCATCTCTTGTATTACTTTGACCTTGGCAGGATCAATTTCAATAGCCTTCTCGCTGACAATAAAGCCCAGCAACTTACCAGAACGAACACCAAAAGTACATTTATTGGGATTCAAGCGGAGTTTATATTTCCTCAAATGCTGGAATAACTTCAACAAATGATCAACATGCTCTTCTTCATCACTTGATTTAGCAATCATATCATTAACATAGACTTCAATCTCTTTATGCATCATATCATGAAAAAGAGTGGTCATAGCTCTCTAGTATGTTGTACCAACATTCTTTAAACCGAAAGGCATCACTCTATAACAAAATGTTCCCCAGGGTGTAATGAATATGGTCTTCTCCGTATCTTCAGGTGCCATCTTTATCAAATTATAACCGGAAAATCCATCCATAAATGAAAAGAATTTGAATTTTGTTGTATTGTCTACCAACATATAAATGTGTGGCAGAGGAAAATCATCCTTCGGACTGGCTTTATTCAAATCTCTATAATCAACACTATCATCAATTGACTCTTCCTCAGACCCCCATCTTCCTGTCAATGCAGTCACATGGTTTGTAGCTTCTTCTGTTTCACTTCCATCAGACCAAGAGGCCACAAGACTCCTCTTTTGTTTCTTGAGGTAGGTCCCACATTCAGTTTTAATATGACCATACCCATTGCACTCATAGCACTGAACTTCTTTGGGCTTTTCTTCAGGCTTTGTTTTCTTACCAAAGTTGTTGGATTTATTGATGTCAGATGTGATGTTTGTAAGACCCCAATTTTGTCCCTAAGATCCTTCATGGCAACATAACATTGAATTTGCAAAGCCTCAAGGATCATTAGCATCTTGGTTCCCTTTGCCTTTGGATGGGACCTCTTGTGAATGGTTTGAGATCACCAAGCATGCTTGAATTATATATTATTGCTTTTCTCATTTTGTTTATTAACCAAAAGCACAAAAATATGTCACTAACATCTTTTGTTTGTAGCTTGAGCAATCACAAGGTCCAAAGCATCTAGGAGATCTTTTGTGCAGAGATATGGCCAAGAGAAGATGAAAGCAAGCATGGTAATGATTCCCAAAGCTCTCCTCCATCAAATATGCCTCTCTAATATCTCAATTCATCATTTTGATCAAAGCAAGTCAAAGGGTTTGAGGTTTGTCCCCCAAAGGAACCCTAACTCATCTATGCACCATAATGCCTTGCCCATGAAGCAACCTCAGCCCATGGTCAAATACAATCAAGGGAAGTTCTTTAATTCTTCATTTAATACATATTTGAACTTATTTGAGTGTCCCCTAATTTTGGGTCAACTTCCCAAGGACATAACTCATTCATTTTTTGTGATTTTGAGATGGGATCAAATGCATTGGAAAGATTAAGATGTCTACTTCAAATGTTATGTTGAACAAAATTTCAAAATCTCAAAGGCAATACATATGATAAAGCAAGACATTATAGGTCCTTTTGGGCCAAAGGCATTGAAAAGCAAAAAAGTCCAACTTCAAGTGCCCATAAATCTTTCATCAAAAATCCAAATGATGCAAACGTTAAGTCCATTTTTATTGTCTTGAAACGATCTATAATTTTGATGTTGGAGGTTTTTTCATTTGAGGCTTGCATCATCAAAACATAAGGGCTTGAATATTGGCCAAATTTAGAAACTTTGCCTTTTCATGTTTTGCACCTTGCACTTTAAACTCCAATTTCACCTATTTCCACACTTCAAATGGATTTTTGCCCAATATAACAATTGTTCCTTACATCAAAACCTTTCCAACCATTACTCACATGATCATGTTTGGATTTGGCAAATGGTATTTTCGAAGAGGGGAAACTTTTGGTTCAATTATGCATAACATGGTGAAACTTCATATGCAAGCAATTGGAGTGCAAACCACACGTCCAAACCTTCTCCAAATCATTTCAGCATCCATTTGCATTGGCTTTTGGGCCCTCCATGCGCCTGTACAGGCCCATGCATGGAGGCCTTCAACTTTCATGCACATGAAATTCACCTTGCTTGCATCAGGTTTTGCTATAAATAGAGGTGCATACCTCCATCATAAACCAACCTAAAGGCTCCTGAAACTCTGCTGAAGTGATTCCCCAACCTCACCAAAGAAGCTATTTCACTTTTCTTCATTTTTTTCAGATCCAAAATTCAACTACATCTGGTTGAATCCTTAGATCTAAAGCTTCTAGACCTTCATCCTTCACTCCATTGATCTTCTGTTTTGATAAAGAAAGCAAGGAATTAAGCTCAAATCTCCAGAATTCAAGTTTGTTCTTCAACTGGTATTTTCTTCGAAACTCATCATATATTGACCTATTTGCTTGGATCTTGTGTTGGTTGAAGTCCTCTCAATAGAGGCATCATGACTGTGCATTTAATTTTTGAAATCCATTAAGTTCATGATGAACACCACAAAACTTCCATCTCTGATTTCTCTCAATATAGAGATCTAGAGTGGAATTGAGTGGCACAGGGATGCTGTACATCATCCCAGCTTTCCGAAGATGTATGGATCGTGCGTTTTGGTTTCCATTTGAAGCTCTGCAATTTTTGGACATGGCCAGAGGTTGGCCGGAGAAGACGGTGGCGCTGCCCACCGTCTGGTCTCCAGATTCAATCAGGAGCGTCCATTCCTGTTTCTAGATTGAATCTCATGCGTCAAATGTTATGACTTTTTTAAAGGCCATGTGTGATGTTGTTGACTCAAGTACACCATGCGCGCGCGTCTCCCTGCCTTCAGATATGACACGTCAATTAATGAATCCAGATCTGACGCCTCTGGATTTTTGGCATTTTTGATTTTCTGATTTAATTTCTTTTATTTCCATTATTTTCAAAAATTCATATCTTCTTCATTTTTAATCCACAAAATATGGGACCAATTGCATTTTTCTCCAAATAAATTCTAGTTTCTAAAAATGATTTTTAATAATTTTTATTTTGTCATTTGATATTTTTTGTGAATTTTCTCTTTTCTAGTTATTTTTAATTCATTTTAAATAATTTTTGATATTCAAAAAATACAAAAATATTTTCTTAACCTATTTGGATGATGATGAATCTATGAAAAATATTCTCATCAATTTTTTAATTTATTTGAGATTTATTTGAGATTTTAGTTCAATTAGGTTATTTTTATTAATTTTTAATTGATTAAAAATAGTTTCTGAATTTTAAAAATGTTGAAATTTTTTGTCAAACTTTGTTTGACCTTGTTGAACTTGGGATAAATCACTTGGACCTTTCAAGGTTGATTTGAAGTGATTTTGAAGTTTGAACTTTTCTTTTATTTTTAATTCAAGTTTATTTTAATATTTAAAAAATGCCAAAAATATTTTGCGTATTGTTTAATCTCCGATCTTCATCTCATTTCTGATTTTCTATTGTTTGACTTTGACTTTCAATGTCATTTGGTCAATACATATGGATTGGTACATCTTATTCCATCTTATGCATTTTTGATCTTTCCATTTTTCCTTATCCATTCTTCATCTCCTTCTTCTTCTTCTTTCTCTTTGATCAATGAGTTGAAGATTGATAAGTTAGCATTGATTAGGGAGACTTAATCTTCCTTGATTCAAATCTAATTCATCTTGATCAATTGATCAAGTGAGTGGCTTTGCATTATGGATAGGTTGTTTTCTAAATCATGCAAAAGACTTAAACCAATACAAGATCAATTCTGTTTTCCTTTTTGGCATGGCAAGTTGTTGGAACTTGGTTCACTAATCAAGACTTCTAACTTGTGTTGTTGCCTACATTATTATTGACCGGCCTCAGATAGTTGTGACTTCTACATAAGTCCAATTACGATTGCTTAACATAGCGCTAAATTTGCCTTATGGCACACTAACAATTAACACTAACCATTAACCATTAACATTTACTTTTTGCTCTTTACTTTTATGCAATTTACTATTCTTGTACATATTATCCATTTGCTTTTCCCTTTGCTCACTTGAGCACATGTTTATGTTAATTCCATTTGCCTTTTGCTCACTTGAGCACATATTTGTATATATATTATTGTGCTTGTGTTTTGTTTTGATTGTTATGGACCAAATGGACTTAGTTTCTAGGACATTTCCTATGCAAAATTGGAGTAAAAGGACCTTAATGAGGAAGATGGATTAGGAGGACCAAATTTCTAAACTCACTCTTGTCCATTCTTGATTTACTTCATGGAACTTTTGATCTGTGTGCTTTTGTGCTAGGGGATTCTATGAGAGCTTAAATTGAAGGACCATTACCATGTTCATCCAAAGGGAAAGACACAAGATACATTGAGGATCTCTTAAGAGACTTGTTTGATTGCTTGAGCTTACTATTATTGTGATTGCTTATTCCAAAGGATGGGAGCTACTTGGATCATCCATATGATCTCAAGAGAGTAACTCCATTGTGGTTTTGTTTCTTTATCCCTCACCTCTTGCATGCTTAGGATCTTAGCCATTCTTCTTCTTCCCTCTGCTCTAACCCAAGCCAAAACTTTTTGTGCAAACATTAAACACTTCTTTTTAAACATTAGAAACCTAAGCCTTATGCTTTTGATTTTCAAACTTTCTTTTCATAACACTTATCTTGAATTGAATCTTTAAGTCCACTTTGACCATTTTTGTATATACTTCTATTTGGTAAATATAACCCATTCAAGTGTCTTTTTGTGGTTTCAATGGCCACTTTCTAATCAAAACTTTTTCCATAACCTTTAGCTATTAGGTTTGAGTTATCTTTGTGGTAGATGTAATACTCACCTATATCCTTAGTGATGGACAATGAGTCTTCCATGCTTATTATAGGGTTAACCCCTCACTAGCATGATGAAGTTATCCTCACATGGTGGATTTGTGGTTTTAGGTTGAGTTTTCTCCCTTTGATAACAAAAGACCTTAAGGCTTTTGGATCAAGCAATTCACCAACTCGTTTTGAGATTTTTACCCCGAACTACGAGGTTTTGATCCTAATGTTTTTTAAGATGGTACGTAGGCAATGGGTTTATCCATCCAAACACAAAATATAAATAAAATTGTATATTCTTTTCTCATCTCTTCAATCATGTTTGCACAAACAAATTTTTCACAAAAACAACAATCTTTACAACAAATGTGAAAAGGGCTCCCTAGGAGTACCTAGGATGTTTTGGGTACCTAACACCTTCCCATTGCATAACCAACCCCCTTACACAGATCTCTGTTTCTCTTTTACTAGTTTTTGTTAAAACTTTTAGGTTTTTGTTCGCTTTCTAACCATTCCTTTGGATAAATAGAAGTGCGGTGGCGACTCGACTTGTCTGATTTACCTTGGATTTAGTCAATATCTCTAATGGTAACGAATACCCCGCTACAGAAAAGTGGCGACTCTGCTGGGGAAACTTTGCCTAGTGGGTTTTGCCTACTTTTCATACTTGTTGTATTGTATTGTATTGTGTTGTGACATATTTTTGTGCAATTTGGGATTATTGTATTGTATGTAATGATTGAATTGCTTGAATATTAATTCCTTGTATGCTTGGTGATCTTTGTGAGATGAGTTCTATACCCGGACTCGAGTGCACTTAGGATAGGAGAATGGCGTAGTCTTGTTGACTTGTGTGGAGTTATTCCTTAGCAAGTTGACTTGCAAGTCCATTCACTTGGTGGAGGTCATGTTGGGATCAATAATGTCACACAAGTAAGTTGTGGTTAGACATTACTCTTTCCAATATAGACCTTAGAAGCCAAGGACCTTAGTTTACCAAGCCCATCTTGGCCTATTCTTAGGATGTAGTGCGAAAGTCGTTCAAATGTAAGATTTAATACGATCGTTACACGATACTACACTCATAAGAGTCTGTCTTGAGAATATTTTTGGAACACGAGTAGTCGTTTCTCCGAAAATATCCGAAAGATGGGATGATGACTATGGGAACCTCTTGTAGAACATGTTTGGCAAGTTTAAACCCTAGAACACTCCCTTTGGGTGGTTCTTAACCGAGACTTCATGCTCGTGACTCGCAACAAACCTTTGATTCATGGTTGATCCGTTCATGTATCCTTAATATCAATGGAACTTGGGTGTTGATAAGGTGAAAACCATAATCCACCAAAATGGATGATTAATATTAAGGATAATATGATCCACCCCATGACCTTTGTTTGGTGTGCTTTGCTTGATCCTTGAGTGTGATTGTTGCATTCATGCATTCATGCACCCATTTGCATCCATATCATCAATAATGAAGAAAATTTTCCAGGAACTTAAGGGGTTTATTTGCAAAATTTTCAGACATGGAAAGACAAAGAAGGAATACAAAGAAGTACAGTTTCAGACAACCAGATTTGAAAGAGTTAAGGAATCTGACATCCTATGTACTAGATCCCTTGGGTTTCAAGACTCGTTTTGGGAAGCTTCTTCCTCTTCTGACTACTCAGGTGGATGAAGGGTTGATGAGTGTATTGGTGCAGTTTTATGATCCCTTGTACCGCTGCTTCACATTTCCAGACTTTCAGCTTTTGCCTACACTTGAGGAGTATGCCTACCTTGTGGGTATACCTATTCTAGACCAGCTGCCGTTCAGTGGCTTGGAGAGTATTCCTACTTCTCAAGAGATAGCTGACATGTTGCACATAGATGAATCTCTGGTTAGTGCTCATATGACTACCAAAGGTGGAATTCAAGGTCTCCCTTCTGAGTTCCTCATTACTCAAGCCACTATGTATGGGAAAGCCATGAGTAAGGATGCCTTTGAGGCCATATTTGTACTTCTCATCTATGGGTTAGTGTTATTCCCCAACATCGACAAGTTTATGGATGTGAACGCTATTAGGATTTTCTCTACTCTTAATCTCTTTCCGACTCTGTTGGGTGACACCTATTTCTCTTTGCATATGAGGAATACAAAGGGTGATGGTGCCATTGTGTGTTGTTTGCCTCTGTTGTATAAGTGGTTTATTTCTCACTTACCGCAGACGGTCGCCTTCAAGGAGAACAAGGGATGTCTACGGTGGTCCACGAGACTTATGTCTCTCACTAATGATGATATCTCTTGGTACAACCATGTGTATGATGGTGTGCAGATTATTGACTCTTGTGGTGAATTCTCCAATGTACCTCTTCTTGGTACATGTGGTGGGATTAACTACAACCCTATTTTGGCACGTCGTCAGCTTGGGTTCCCCCTAAAGGATAAACCTAATAATATTCTGTTAGAGGGTGTGTTCTTTCAAGAGGGTAAAGATCCCCAAGGCTTGAAAGGCAGAATGGTCCGCGCTTGCCGCAAGGTTCATAGAAAAGGAAGGAAAGTGTTGGGTCCTAAGAATTGTGTCGCTTTGGAGCCTTACACTGCTTGGGTTAGGAAGAGAGCATCTGATTATCTCATGCCTTACGAGTATCCAATACCTACACCTTTGGTTATGGCTGGGCCTTCAACCCTCCCTAACCAAGGAGTAGAGGAGTCGAGAGACGAAGGCCGATCACGTGCTTGGATCCGTGAAAGAGAGGAGTTGCTTCAGCAGATCGAGGAAAAGGATGCTTTGATAGAGTTCCTCGAACATCAGGTTATTGACGATCCTGATGATGCATGGACTTCTCTACTTCCCCAGTCTTCCAAGTTTTGGAAAAGGAAGTATGACCGACTCACCAAGGAGAAGGCGGATATGGAGGCAGCCTGCGAGAGGGAGGTGAAGAGACTTCGTGCATCCTATCTTCCTGTGTCCCGAGCTTTAGATGATTGTTTCTAGGGATCCATAAGATGTTTATTTCCCTTCTCTCTTGTATTATGTTTGGTTACCAGTGTTATACTTCTTTGGTATAAAATATTTCCCAGATATTATGTTTCCATATAAGAGTGTTTAATATTTCCAAAATCTGCAAATAGAACCCTAAAGTTCCTTTGAAATAAAAAAACAAATCATGTGCACAAACATTACATGCATCATGTGCATAAGCAGGTTTTGTTCCCGACTTCTTGTCCTGTGGTCTAACTCTGTGTTCTTCATTTATTTTGAAGACAAGCTGACTCACCGGTACTACACCAGAGCCAACATTTTAAGACTGATGGATCATCTGGAACAAGAGAACCGCGAGCTGAAAGAGGAAGTGGCCAGATTAAGTGCCTTGATGGAATCATTCATGGCTTCTCAAAGCCAGTCTTCTCCGACACCTTTAACTCCTCCCCAGAGGACATTCATCTCTGAGATTGTCTCCTCAACTGTGCCTGCAGCCAGTGCACACTTTGCTCCAACGGCCATGCCAGCCGGATTCCCGTGAGGGATGCCTCCCAATTTCATGCCCGAGGGTCCTGCTCCCACCTTTGCTTCTATGCCGGCATCTAGCTCGGTCCTTGCTGTTCCTCCTCCCGTCGTGCATATTCTGCCCAGAGTAGACGACACCATCTATCATTCTGAGCCGTCTGAGGGCCCAGATGTCTATGAGAAGATGGATGCTATGAACGATCAATTTCTTGAGCTTCGCAAGGAATTGAAAACTCTCAGAGGAAAGGATCTTTTCGGCAAGTCTGCTGCCGAACTTTGCTTGGTTCCTAATGTGAAGATCCCTGTGAAATTCAAGGTCTCTGACTTTGAAAATTACAAGGGGAATACTTGCCCTCTCAGCCACCTGGTCATGTATGCCAGGAAAATGTCGACTCAGACCGACAATGACCAATTGCTCATCCATTACTTTCAGGACAGTCTGTCTGGTGCTGCTCTGCGTTGGTACATGGGTTTAGACAGTGCGAACATCCGATCCTTCAAAGATCTTGGCGAGGCCTTCGTCAAGCAATACAAGTACAATGTGGATATGGCTCCCGATAGGGATCAATTGAGGGCCATGTCCCAGAAGGACAAGGAAACCTTTAAAGAATATGCCCAGAGGTGGCGAGAGGTAGCAGCACAGATCGTTCCTCCGCTAGAAGAGAAAGAGATGACTAAGATCTTTTTGAAGACCTTAAGTTCTTTTTATTATGAGGGGATGATTGCTAGCGCTCCTTCTGACTTCACCGAGATGGTGAATATGGGGATGCGTCTAGAAGAAGGAGTTAGAGAAGGACGTCTGACCAGAGAAGAAGGCTCTTCTGCCAAGCATTATGGGTCGTTTGCGAAGAAGAAAGATGGAGAGGCACATGCTGTGACTTCCCATGTGAAACCAAGAAGACCCTCTGTGAGGAGGAAGACCATGCGTCCCGCCGGTAACCAGCACCAGATGGCTCATATAGCACCTGTCTTCAGAGATAATCAACAGTACCAGCAACATAACAACAATCAGCAATCGCATCCGCAATATCAACATTAACAGCACCGTCCGCAACAGCAGGCCTACCAGCCTCGAAACAGTAATCAAACCAGCACGAGTTACGAGAGGAAAAGGGTCACCTTTGATTCTATTCCGATGACGTATGCATAGTTATATCCCTCTTTGATAGAGAGGAAGTTGATTACTCCGCGAGATCCACCGGCTATACCTGTTAACCCCCAATGGTGGTATAAGCCCGAATTACACTGTGTTTACCATTCAGGTGCTCCCGGCCACGACGTGGAGAATTGTTACCCTTTGAAGACCAAGGTTCAAGACCTTGTGAGGTGTGGCATTTTGTGTTTCGAGGACGTAGGTCCTAACGTGAAAAAGAACCCATTACCCGAGCATGGGAAGTCTGTCAACATGGTCCAGGGCTGCCCCGGCAAGTACAGAGTCAAATATGTCAGTCATATTCGACAGTCTCTGGTCGAGATGCATCGTTTTCTATGCGAGTATAGTCATTATGAGCATGACCACGATAGATGTCGAGTCTGTTCTGTCAATCAAAGAGGTTATCGCCAGGTGCGCAAAGATGTTCAAGAAATGTTGGATGAAGGAGTTATCGAGATCCTTCAAAACAGAAATGTTGACGAAGATGCTGATGAGGTCAACTTAATTTCTCCAGTATTTCGGATCCCCGAGCCTGTTATCATCAAATATGATGGTAGCAAGCAAAAGGTTTCTCCCGCGTTAACCATCAAGCTAGCCGGACCAGTACCATACTCTTTTGAGAAAGCGGTCCCCTATCGCTACAATGTTGTCGCAGTAGAAAATGGGAAAGAGGTGTCTTTGCCATCTTCATATGTTGTTAACGTTGTTGATGTTAACGGTCTGACACGTAGCGGTCGTGTATTTTCAGCACCGCCAAAGCCCCAAGTTAATGATGATTCTGTTGAATGCCCGATTGGGAATGCTGTGAGCACCCCGAATCTGGAACTTGTTGTTATGCCCTCCTCTATATTGAAAACTCCCGCTTCCGCTGGCCCGAGTGGCAATACGAAAGAAGACTGTGATGAGATGCTGAGGCTCATCAAAAGGAGCGAGTACAATGTTGTAGACTAGCTTCTACAAACTCCATCCAAAATATCTGTGTTGTCATTGCTTTTAAATTCAGAACCACACCTAGAGGCTCTGCAGAAGGTTTTGGATGTGGCATATGTAGATCACGATGTCACGATAGAACAATTCAATAGCATTGTTGCAAACATCACTGCTTGTAACAACTAGAGTTTTTGTGACTCTGATCTCCCCGAGGAGGGAAGAGACCATAACTTGGCATTACATATATCTATGGGTTGCGAAGACGACGCCATGTCTAATGTGCTGGTGGACACTGGGTCATCATTGAACGTATTGCCAAAAACCACTCTCTCGAAGCTGTCATATGAAGGGCCTCCCATGAGGAAGAGTGGAGTAGTTGTGAAGGCTTTCGATGGGTCTCGCAAAACTGTGATTGGGGAAGTTGATCTCCCAATCAAGATCGGACCAAGTGATTTCCAGATTACCTTCCAGGTTATGGATATTCACCCATCGTATAGTTGTCTCCTAGGCAGACCATGGATTCACGAGGCAGGCGCCGTGACATCCACCCTACACCAGAAACTGAAATTCGTGAAGAATAAGAAGCTGGTGGTGGTAGAGGGAGAAAAGGCTCTCCTGGTTAGCCATTTGTCTTCTTTCTCATATATAGATGCTGAGGATGAAGTTGGAACTCCTTTCCAAGCTTTGTCTATTGCTGAACCTATTGAGAAGAGAACTCCTTCATTTGCTTCCTACAAAGATGCAAAGTTGGCCATTGAGCGTGGCGCAACCGCTGGATTAGGGAAGATGATTGACCTAGAAGACAACAAGTCCCGGGCTGGCATAGGTTATTCTTCTGGGGTTTCTAATACGCAAGGGCTGCTCAAGAGTGGAGGTTTCATCCACACCAGTCAAGGCGAAGAGGCTGCTGCCATCTTGGAGGAGGACGAAGAGGATTCTGGCAACTTCGTCATCCCTGGGGGAATCTGCAATAATTGGGTCGCTGTGGATATTCCAACAGTTATCTATAAGTCAAAGTAATGTTCATTGTGTTTAAAAACCCTCCTCCCATGCCAAAAGGAGGAGTGATGACATTTGTTGGCGCATAAATACAATGATATTTTCATTCAATAGATTCATGTTAAATGTTTATTTTTCCAATCATTTTCCCTTTTCGCTTTTTTGCATGAAATTGGTGATCACATAAAACCTCAAAAATAAGAATAAAATCAATCTTTTCATCTGCATAATGATTTGCCTTGTTTGAATTCTAAAGCTTTTCATATCCAAAATCATTATGCAGGTTGATCAAACCCATTGAACATAATGACCCAACACCATCTCCCAAATTTGAATTCCCTGTATTTGAGGCAGAAGAAGATGATGTTGAAGAGATTCCTGACGAGATTACCCGTCTACTTGAGCATGAAGAAAAGATCATTCATCCGCATCTCGAGAATCTGGAAACAGTCAACTTGGGGTCTGAGGATTATGTGCGAGAAGTGAATATTGGGGCACTCCTGGAAGAATCTGTTAAGAAAGGGTTGATTGAATTGCTACGAGAATATGTTGACGTCTTCGCCTGGTCATATGAAGACATGTCGGGTCTAGATACAAATATTGTGCAACATATCCTGCCTTTGAAACCTGAATGTGTGCCTGTGAAGCAGAAGCTCAGAAGAACTCATCCTGATATGGCAGTGAAGATCAAAGAAGAAGTTCATAAGCAAATTGATGCGGGGTTTCTAGTGACTTCTACATATCCTCAATGGGTGGCCAATATTGTGCCCGTGCCTAAGAAAGATGGAAAAGTCTGGATGTGTGTGGACTATAGGGACTTGAATAAAGCTAGTCCAAAAGATGATTTCCCTCTACCACATATTGATATGTTGGTAGATAATACAACTAAATTCAATGTCTTCTCATTTATGGATGGATTTTCCGGATATAATCAGATTAAGATGGCACCCGAGGATATGGAGAAGACAACATTCATCACACCTTGAGGAACATTCTGTTATCGAGTGATGCCCTTCGGTGTGAAGAACACCGGAGCCACGTATCAGCGAGCTATGACCACCTTGTTTCATGATATGATGCACAAGGAAATCGAGGTATATGTTGATGATATGATCGCTAAGTCAAGAACAGAAGTTGAACATGTAAAGCACTTGGTAAAGCTTTTTCAGCGTTTGAGGAAGTACAAGCTTCGTCTGAATCCCAACAAGTGTACATTTGGAGTCCGTTCCGGCAAGTTATTGGGATTTATTGTTAGCGAGAGAGGTATTGAGGTTGATCCTGCAAAGGTCAAAGCAATACAAGAGATGCATGCGCCCAAAACTGAGAAGCAAGTCCGAGGTTTTCTTGGCCGCTTGAATTATATTTCCAGATTCATATCTCACATGACTGCCACATGTGCGCCAATATTCAAGCTCCTCCGGAAAGATCAGTCCCATGATTGGACCGCGGATTGCCAGAAAGCTTTTGACAGTATTAAAGAGTATCTGTCTGAGCCTCCGATCCTATCTCCGCCTGTAGAAGGAAGACCTTTGATTATGTATCTAACTGTTCTTGAAGACTCAATGGGTTGTGTCCTTGGTCAGCAAGACGAATCAGGAAAGAAAGAATATGCCATTTACTACTTGAGCAAGAAGTTCACCGATTGTGAGTCTCGATATTCAATGCTTGAGAAGACCTGTTGTGGTTTGGCTTGGGCTGCTAAGCGCTTACGCCAGTATATGTTGAATCATACGACTTGGTTGATATCCAGAATGGATCCAATCAAGTATATCTTCGAGAAGCCTGCTTTAACAGGGAGGATTGCCCGTTGGAAAATGTTGTTATCTGAGTATAATATTGAGTACCGAGCTCAGAAGGCTATTAAAAGTAGTATCTTGGCTGACCACTTGGCACATCAGCCGATCGAAGATTATCAGCCAGTTCAGTATGACTTCCCAGATGAGGAGATCTTGTATTTGAAAATAAAAGATTGTGATGAGCCTAGACTCGATGAAGGGCCAGAGCCTGGTTCCAGATGGAGTATGGTATTTGATGGCGCTGTAAATCAGTATGGAAATGGTATTGGGGCAGTGATTGTTACTCCTCAGGGCACACATATTCCTTTTACAGCAAGGCTAACTTTCAAATGCATGAATAATATGGCTGAGTATGAGGCCTGTATTATGGGATTGGAGGAATGCATTGATCTAAGGATCAAGCATCTTGATGTATATGGTGATTCGGCCCTCGTTGTTAATCAGATTAAGGGTGAATAGGAAACGAATCAGCTTGGCCTCATCCCATATAGGGATTATACGAGGAGGATTTCAACGTTCTTTACTGAGGTTGACTTCCATCATATTCCTCGAGATGAGAATCGGATGGCAGACGCTCTTGCTACACTTGCTTCGATGATTGTGGTTAAACTTTGGAATGAAGTCCAAAACATCACCGTGATGCGCTTGGACAGACCAGCTCATGTATTTGCAGTAGAGGAGGTGCGAGATGACAAGCCATGGTATTATGATATCAAGTGTTTCCTTCAGAGCCAGATTTACCCGCCTGGGGCATCTGTGAAAGATAGGAAGACTTTGAGGAGATTATCAAGCAGTTTCTACCTCAATGGCGATGTGCTTTATAAGAGAAATTTTGACATGGTTCTGCTCAGATGCGTGGATAGACACGAAGAAGACATGTTGATGACTGAGGTCCATGAGGGTTCATTTGGTACTCATTCCAATGTACATGCCATGGCTAGAAAGATGTTAAGAGCAGGCTACTATTGGCTGACAATGGAGTCCGACTGCTGCAAATATGTGAAGAAATGCCATAAGTGTCAGATTTATGCGTATAAGATTCATATTCCTCCGACACTTCTGAATGTGATTTCATCACCAAGGCCTTTCTCTATGTGGGGAATTGACATGATTGGCATGATAGAGCCGAAAGCGTCCAACTGTCACAAATTCATTCTCGTAGAAATTGATTACTTCACCAAGTGGGTTGAAGCGGCATCGTATGCAAATGTGACCAGGAAGGTGGTTGTGAGGTTTATCAAGAATCAACTCATATGTCGTTATGGTGTGCCAGATAAGATCATTACTGATAATGGATCTAACTTGAATAACAAAATGATGAAAGAATTGTGTAGTGAGTTCAAGATTGCACACCATAATTCTTCTCCTTACAGACCCAAGATGAATGGGATTGTTGAAGCTGCTAATAAGAATATCAAGAAGATTATCCAAAAGATGATTGTCACGTATAAGGATTGGCATGAGATGTTGCCATTTGCTTTACATGGATATCGCACATCTGTTCACACTTCAACAGGGGCAACCCCTTTCTCTCTTGTTTATGGCATGGAGGCCGTACTCCCAGTAGAGGTGGAGATCCCATCAATGAGAGTCTTGATGGAAGCCAAGTTGACTGACGCTGAATGGGTTCAGAGTCGTTATGACCAATTGAACTTGATAGAAGAGAAGAGATTGACTTCCATGTGCCATGGTCAATTGTATCAACAATGAATGAAGAAAGCTTTTGATAAGAAGGTCAAGCCTCGTGTGTTCCGAGAAGGTGACCTCGTGCTCAAGAAAGTCTTGTCTTTCGCGCCCGATTCCAAGGGCAAGTGGACTCCAAACTATGAAGACCCATATGTTGTTAAGAGAGCCTTTTCAGGCGGTGCTTTCATACTGACAACTATGGATGGGGAGGATTTCACTCGTCCTGTGAATTCAGATGCAGTCAAGAAATACTTCGCCTAAAAATAAAAACAGAATAGCTCGCTAAGTTGAATACCCGAAAGGGCGGCTTAGGAAAAAATGAGCATCTCGGTGGATTGAAAACCTGAAAGGGCGGTCCAGGCAAAAGTTAGAGACATAAAAAAAGTGAATATATGTATCCTGCTAGATTGAGTACCTCATCCTGGGGCAATGTAGGCAAAAATTAGGGATTTGGCAAGTAACTGCATCCTGACAAGTCTTTGTTCTACAACTGCCATCTGTCAGAGATTCCCGATCATTCGTCATCAACTGAAGCTTCAAATACATCGGATTCAGAATTGGTGGAGAAATGGTCATTATGTTCAATGTAGCCCTTTTCCAATATATATCACCAATGTCAAACTTGTAAAGATCTATGGAGTCTTGCAATTTGCAGACTACCATTCCATCAAATAAATTTGAGCCTTTGATCCAATTATTTGCACTCTTATTTGTTTCTATTCAACAAACGTTTTGTATGCTTTAATTGAGAAAATATCATTGTTTTGAATAATCGATTTTTTCATAACTTGTTTTTAAAAAAAGTGAACATTCACAATGACGAAAGGATACTTAGGAGTTCCTCAGTTCTCTCCCAAGGATGGTATGATCCCCAACAGGGTAAGATGTTTATTCCTGGCATGACTGTGTTTCCTTCCTCCGGAGCCTTTTGTGGTTTTCCTACTGGGTGGAGTGTTTGGTGACTCTTCCCTTCAGCAGAGTATCAACCTTTCCTCTTCAGCAGACGTGATCTCCTTGGTGAGTATGGTACTTGGTGTTTGATCCCCAGAATTCCTTACTCCCTTGGATAGATTCCCCAGTGGAGTTGCTTATGCGACAGATTTTTATCTGTGGAATAACTCTTGTCCCTAGCTGGAACGACTGATGTGCATCCCCTGCAGGGATCTTTGTTTTCCTGGTTTCTCTTGCCCTCATCATATTGGATACTCTCCAGTGAACCTGGCTTTCTCTCTCTTGAGATGTAGTACCGGATGTTTGTGTGCTTATTCTTTGGAGTTGTTTGTGTTAGAAATGCTTGTTTGTCAGCATTCATCATACATAAACCACGCATGTGCGCATATAATTTTCAAACATTCGGACATTCATATTGCATTTTTTGCCATATGTCTTTGTTTTTTATTCCCTGCTAGTTGGTAATTGAAATTCTGGCGTAGTCAGGATTCAGATGTTCTACTCCAAGTCATGACATCTGATCTAACATTGTACTTGTTACAGCAAGACAGTTATTACACTCTGTACAAATGTGCACCTTTGCACAGTGTCACGATCTCTCCTTCTATGTCATCCTAGAGAGGAGGATCACTTAGTTATGTGCACCATAACCTTCACTTCTGTTGTTTTCCTACACAGATATCAACACGATGTCTCAATCCTGTTTTGAGCATCATCTGTTACATTGTTCCAGTTTGTTGGTCATGTACTTGTATATCCTAAATTGAAGGTTGTAACAAGTTAAACTAATCTCCACTTATTAAGGAGCTAACAAATAGATTATTTGCCAGGTTCATAATAGTAGCTCAGTTGTTAGTTTCCTAGATTTTAGATCCGCTGGTGGATTCCTGAAGAATAGCCTGAGAAAAATCCTGAAACAGAAAAACTAACCATCCAACAATTTAGCATAAGCAGTCAGGAGTGAATGTCCCAACATTCCGTTTGACATCCAAGTCCAGAACCATATGCTAAGTCTGTTTGGTTCCTGAAAACAGACTTTGCTAAATTTGCTGTACTGTAAAAGACCAACCAGTCTATACTTCAGTATCAGCTTACTGGAAGAACTGTCAAGACACCCAGTTTGACAGTTTTACAATGTTCTTATGGCCAGGTCTGTGATGCTTTTGAAATCCAGACTTCACTACATACTGAACTGAAATCATCAGCTTATTATACAGTATGTGCTGTTGTTGATGAATGTCAAAACATTCTGCTTGACATTCCAACAGAAGGCTATGTAACAGGTCTGCTATTATCTTGCTGAACAGACTGAATTACATGCTCACTTTTGGCAGACATGATTATATCATACAGAAGGAAAACAAACACAGGAAATTGTTAACCCAGTTCAGTCCAACATGACCTACATCTGGGGGCTACCAAGCCAGGAAGAAGATCCACTATTAGTAGTATCAATTCAGAGCTAAACTCCCCCGTTTACAACTCATCACTTAATCCCTACCCAATGCAATCTATACCTAGGAACTCCTAGATAGAAACCTCCAGTTTCCATTCCTTTCACTACAAATACAATGTAATGTGCAAACACCTTGAACTTGCTTCACAGCTTCATTCAAGAACATAATCACTCTTGCCTACAGGCTTTGAGTGACAAACATTCTCAGGTTTACCACTGAGGAACACATGGTAACCTTCCCACAGATTGGGAGGTTTACCTTACACACACCCCTAAAAATTCATTCTAAGAGCTTACAAAGACTAGATTACAATCAGCTATTTATAACCTAATCACCCAACTGGATTTGGGCCTTCAGAAAATTGCAGCAGACTTGTTCTATGCTGTTGCAACTTCAGCAGAAAAATTCTGCTATAAACAAGGTCTTCAAGTTCCTAATCTCTCTCCATATATATCTCCATATTTAGAGCCTATATATGTTCTGAATTAGTCTTCAAGGCCTTCACAAGGGAGTTAGGATATTCACCAGATATCCTTGCCGATCCCATGACATATACTGAATTAATCAATTCAGTTTCCTACACATGTGCGATGTCACAGACCTGATGTCGTGACATCGTACATGACATGTTGGTCCAGATGTTGAATTTCTTCAACCCAACATATTTAAAACAACAGAGGTGATTCCATTATTTGTTTTCTAAAATTAATGCCAATCCTGAGGTATTAACAATCTCCCCCTTTGGCAAATTTTAGCTAAAACAAATAATCCTCTGTTGTTATCTCCCCCACCATGAACACCAATGTTGGTGTACATGAGGAAGAAGAGGGACAATACTCAGTTGTACCAGAACCCTTCCCCTCAACCGGAGAGCTTCCAGAAGAATATGTAATGCTGAGTACATAGACAATGTAACTCAGATCACAAGGCACAACTGTCTTCTTAACTCAGATCACAAGACACAAGTGGAAACCCCAGTTGGTGGATTTTGTGCCTGATGCCAACTTCTGTTTGCTGCCACATCCACAATTGGCTTTCTTCTGGTACATTCTCATCCCCAGGACTATATTTCTCTCCCCCTTTTTAGCTAAACATTTGTAAAGGAAGCCCTCACAAAACCAGATCCAGGCGCAGCTTGCCCAAACCTTAACATACCCCATGATTCTGAGAATGGAGTGTTTTTCTTGTGAGAGGAAGAGGGCTATTGCATCCTTTAAATAGCCCTGCCTGTGCCTAGGAATTTCCGGTAGAAATAAATGCTTGGTCAAGATGCATTTATTTTTGCTGAGAAACAGTCAGAGAATCACCAACAAAATCTCAGACTATCTTTGACTGTTTCTTTTCCTAAACAGTCGTTCCAGTGCATGGAGACCATTCCATATATGCAGTCAGACACGTTGCACGCGATGTCTTAACATTCCTGCATTCAGCCAGTATTCAACTTAGACCTCTGTCATACCTCCAGACACCTAGCACTGCTACAGCCAACTTTCCACACTTCAGTTGATGGTTACTCCCCCTGTACCACACAGCTGTAGCCATCAGTCTTATTCTGGTTTATCAGACTTAGCCACATCACCCTCATAATTCCTAATGACTTGAAAATTCAGAAGGAATTGACATCAATGTCCAGGGCAATGTCATGACATCCGGTCAGACATTCTTCTGCTCACTCAGCCTTGACATACATCACAGCATCCTGATAACTGCCTTGTCATCTGAGAACACACAGGCCACAAGCTTGGTGATTGCTTGCAGCACAAAGGCACAACTCCCCCTGTCATGGACAACCTACTCTCTTGGAGGTCACACATGATCATATCCAACACCCCAAGGTTGGACCTTCACATACTTCCTGATTCAAAGAGATCCCAGACCACTTGATGAAAGGAAAACATAAGACGCATCTTCATGTCTTCAAGAGCGCACCCTCTGTCCAACCCTCTTGGCTGAACACATCCACACTCTGTGTCAATTTCTCTTCTAACCAGAACAGAAGATCACTTCACAAGATGTTTGAACATCAGCTGAGACTTCCTTCACAGCATCACAGGGAGCACTATCTGATAGACTTCAGATATTACTGAGTCCTCAACTTGGGCCAGAGGAACCCAGACATACATTGGGATATATACACTCTCATCCCACTACCAGAGACAGTCTTCCATAGATAGCTCAGAACTTCTACCACAAGCTCCAAGGGATGAATGGAAGCCCCTCCTTTTGTCTTCAACTTCCTACTTTTCTACTCGAAAGTAATTAGTCTCAGACCTTACTCAAGAATAATCTGCTGCCATATGTTGATTATCTTGATTCTTAGAACTCACTTCTGAGATAGACCAAGTGCCACTGGTTGATTACCTCCTTCATGAATTCTCATATGACAAGGTCAAATGCTGCCTTTTGACCTCCCCAAGTTTATCAGACTTCTCCCAAAGATATTCTGACCTTTCAAGTGAGATTTGAACTTCAAAATTTTGAAGTGTCCAATCTACAACCCTGTAGATCCTTCTATCTCAAGTTGATGTGCCACTTCATCAACTAAGAATCTGATGCTGAACCGAATGTCACAACATTGTGCTTGACATCCGGCTGTTGAATTCAGCTCCTTCTTCTGCCACTTGAAAGAACTTCCTCCCTTTACAGAACAAGAGTTCAATGTTCTCATAGACTTGACTTTGGAGCCAAGTTTGAGTAAACAACCTCCATCCTGCAGGTTTGCAGTTAAGTCATCCAAGCTCACACCTTGATGAATCCCTGCTTCTTCTCTAAAGACATCAGACACTCTGATGCATGAGTCTTCAGAAGGACCAGTTGGAAACTAACCCTTCAGCTCTGCCAAGGATTCCACTTCCTAAAGCAAGGCTGTTTCCATGATGTCAAGAATGCTGTCACTTGTTCTTGACTCCACAGTGTGCATTAGCCAATGCACTTCCTTACCTATATCAGAAATAAACTGATCCAAGTAACCACCATCAAGACTGTGATGTCTTCTTCTTCTTGTACACACCAGGGCTGAACATGTTTCTTGCCAGGAAACCTTTTCAGAGATCATACGCTTTTGCTGCCACCAAAGAGATAGATCATAAGCCAGTGTACTATCCTTCCTGTGATTCTGCACAGGGTCTTGAAGAAGAGATGTTCCAACATCTCTAAGAACATCAGTTATCTTGAGTTCCAAGGATAATCAATTTAAATACTTGTACTTGACACAAGTAGACATTGATCTTAAATCCTTTCCCAATTATCCTTTCAGATACTTCCACCACAAGAATACTTTGAAAGTACTCTTCTTGTGTCAACATCTTCTGCTTGCAAGCACCTCAACAGTCTTGAGACTCTTTCCAGATTAGATTCACCCTTAGGAAAGAGAGAGATGAATCCTTCCTTGCACATGTGTCACACATCAACCAGAACCCATGTGACACAGGTCAACAGCCAACCTGACCCTAGGCTGACCAAATGTGAGGAGGTTAACCAAAACTCCCCCTCAAATTAACAATCATGGAAACTCCACACCAATATCCATGCATTATACACAAATGTCTCAACATGACATTCACCATCCCTTACCAGTGGCAACTAACTCCTCCAATCATGCCAATCAGACTTCAGCTGACCATAAGTACTAGTGAGACACACAACACCAGTCAATAGTAGATATGCATTGCCAGAGCATATTACCTCAACCAACCACTGAATCTTCATATTCTCACTCCTAGTAAGAACTGCCACTTCTGAACGTGGTGTTTGAATAACAAGATTCATGGTTACAACCCCCTTAAATGATATCACAGTCAGGTTACCCCATTATTGACTGCTAACATCCAGGAGACTTGTCTTCCAACACACCATAGTACTTCAGGGAACAACTATCCAACCCTGATCAAACTGCAGGGAGATGCCTAACAGCAGGAGATTGCACAATGTCACATCTCAACCAGCTCAACTTCTAGGGATGACCTTCTTGAGCTCACATCCAGTTGACTCTGCCCTTGTCAACTTAGCACACACAGATGTCTCCTCTTCCAGGTCAGGAGTAGGTTCCAAACAGAATTATCCCTTTGTTTGAACCCTAAAAAAAACATCTGCTCTTCAACCAGTAGCTGCATACTTGTTGAACAACATGTTCTAACATCACATAGAACATTGATTCCACCTCCTTGGAACAAACCTTCCTTGAAGGTCTTCAAGGTCTTCATATACACTACTCAAGAGAGTAAAAGAATCAGTGATTAAGTGATTCTTACCATCCTGAAGTGAGAACGTCATGATGAGTGGACTTGAGGAGACTCAAGTATCTTTGACATCTTCAGTAGATTATGATGAGATCTTGAACACAGCAGCTTTTCATCCACATGAGGGGAAACTACATCAGAGTTTGAGTTTTGCCAGGTATTATGCAGCGGAAATCATAATACAACTCACCCTATGAACACACACTTCACCAGATTGGCCTCCAAGCCCATACCAGGTTTGAATGTGATTTAGTACTGGCACATCTGTCCCACACACAGGCCAATTGCCAACCTCCAGAGACAGGTACACACCATTCCTGTCATGAACAGTCCATCCACCTACTTCAAGGGACCATTCAGGGAATTACAGAACCTTACACAGGTTCCAGCATCAGTACTAACATAACTCCTTGCCAGTTACCAGAAAGTATCATCCAGGGATCTCATCCAGAGACAGAACAGGATGCCTGCTCTGATACCAATTGAAATTCTGGCGTAGTCAGGATTCAGATGTTCTACTCCAAGTCATGACATCTGATCTAACATTGTACTTGTTACAGCAAGACAGTTATTACACTCTGTACAAATGTGCACCTTTGCACAGTGTCACGATCTCTCCTTCTATGTCATCCTAGAGAGGAGGATCACTTAGTTATGTGCACCATAACCTTCACTTCTGTTGTTTTCCTACACAGATATCAACACGATGTCTCAATCCTGTTTTGAGCATCATCTGTTACATTGTTCCAGTTTGTTGGTCATGTACTTGTATATCCTAAATTGAAGGTTGTAACAAGTTAAACTAATCTCCACTTATTAAGGAGCTAACAAATAGATTATTTGCCAGGTTCATTAATAGTAGCTCAGTTGTTAGTTTCCTAGATTTTAGATCCGCTGGTGGATTCCTGAAGAATAGCCTGAGAAAAATCCTGAAACAGAAAAACTAACCATCCAACAATTTAGCATAAGCAGTCAGGAGTGAATGTCCCAACATTCCGTTTGACATCCAAGTCCAGAACCATATGCTAAGTCTGTTTGGTTCCTGAAAACAGACTGTGCTAAATTTGCTGTACTGTAAAAGACCAACCAATCTATACTTCAGTATCAGCTTACTGGAAGAACTGTCAAGACACCCAGTTTGACAGTTTTACAATGTTCTTATGGCCAGGTCTGTGATGCTTTTGAAATCCAGACTTCACTACATACTGAACTGAAATCATCAGCTTATTATACAGTATGTGCTGTTGTTGATGAATGTCAAAACATTCTGCTTGACATTCCAACAGAAGGCTATGTAACAGGTCTGCTATTATCTTGCTGAACAGACTGAATTACATGCTCACTTTTGGCAGACATGATTATATCATACAGAAGGAAAACAAACACAGGAAATTGTTAACCCAGTTCAGTCCAACATGACCTACATCTGGGGGCTACCAAGCCAGGAAGAAGATCCACTATTAGTAGTATCAATTCAGAGCTAAACTCCCCCGTTTACAACTCATCACTTAATCCCTACCCAATGCAATCTATACCTAGGAACTCCTAGATAGAAACCTCCAGTTTCCATTCCTATCACTACAAATACAATGTAATGTGCAAACACCTTGAACTTGCTTCACAGCTTCATTCAAGAACATAATCACTCTTGCCTACAGGCTTTGAGTGACAAACATTCTCAGGTTTACCACTGAGAAACACATGGTAACCTTCCCACAGATTGGGAGGTTTACCTTACACACACCCCTAAAAATTCATTCTAAGAGCTTACAAAGACTAGATTACAATCAGCTATTTATAACCTAATCACCCAACTGGATTTGGGCCTTCAGAAAATTGCAGCAGACTTGTTCTATGCTGTTGCAACTTCAGCAGAAAAATTCTGCTATAAACAAGGTCTTCAAGTTCCTAATCTCTCTCCATATATATCTCCATATTTAGAGCCTATATATGTTCTGAATTAGTCTTCAAGGCCTTCACAAGGGAGTTAGGATATTCACCAGATATCCTTGCCGATCCCATGACATATACTGAATTAATCAATTCAGTTTCCTACACATGTGCGATGTCACAGACCTGATGTCGTGACATCGTACATGACATGTTGGTCCAGATGTTGAATTTCTTCAACCCAACATATTTAAAACAACAGAGGTGATTCCATTATTTGTTTTCTAAAATTAATGCCAATCCTGAGGTATTAACAGTAATACATTTCCCAAGCAGATGTCGGTGTCTGATCCCCCAATGTAGAGTCCGCCCATTAAGCAGAAAGTGTTTATCTTTCCTGCCACATTCCCCACCGAGTTATATCCTCGTGGACGACGGTTGTTTTTGCTTCCTCCCAACACATATTCTGGGATGGTATTCCCTATTGAGTTATATCCTCACTAGGACGAGTCTTGATTCAGTTGGCCTCTTTAGTTTGATCCTAACCCGGCTTCTTGTGATCTGTTTCCTGTGCTTCCCCGTGGTATAAATGAATAATTGCTCAGTAATTAGTAATCATTCATCTTATCCTCGGCGAAGTCTGTGGTTTTCTACCCTTATACCGGTAGTTGTAAACCCTATTTTCTCCCCTTTGCAGGGTTAACCTTTTGTTCATCCTAATTGATGACGGTGACTCTTCCGTGGTTTTCTACCCAGTATCCGGTAGATGTAATCCCCTCCTTGACGGTTATTATTATCCAATATTTGGTGTTGATATTCCCTCATTCTCTTGGATAATTGCTCTGATTAGGCAGTTTATCCCCAGTAAGTCATCTTTCATATACCGGTTGCCGGTAATGTTTGTTGCTCCCCTTGAATGGTCATCATTATATACATGGTTTCGATATCCCGATGCCTTTCCTTGTCGGTCGATTTATCCTTTATTAACCCAGTAATCGGTTGTGGATAATCTTCCATGCGAGTGTATTATCTATGTTCTGACGGTAATAGATAATATATCTCATGCACTCTTTGGTCTAAGCCTTTTGTTCTTCCCCAGTCGAGTAAGATTCGTATCCCTTTTTGGAATCGAATGTCCATCCCATGATCGAGTTTACTTTTTGCCCTCTTTTTGGATGATGAGTGTCTTGGGAACATTCCCCAATTCACGCTTTGGTTGGTCACCTATTATATGCCCAGTAACCGGCATCCCTGGTGTTCCCTCCTTCTGCTCCCTATTATGACTTTTGTCCCCTGTGGAGTCAGATTTCCCTGAGTTGAAATATACCTTTTTTGGTCTTCCTCAGATGATTTGGTTGATTGATATCTCTCACCCTTATACCGGTCTGAGATATTCATTCTCCCGGAGCATGTTTTCCCCTCACCCTTATGCCGGCAGGATCACATGATCTCTTTTTGAGCTTATTACCCAGTAACCGGTAATACCTCATTTGTTTTCCTCAACTGAGTCCTTAGTGGACATCCCCACCTGAGTCCGGATTTTTATCCGAAGTATCCGTCGCGGATAATTTTGGCTTTATTGGCATATTCCCCAATACATGCATCTTCGAGTCAGCTCGAGTCCTTCCATGGATTCATTTTATGGATTCTCTCCGTGTCTCTCAGCAAGTTTCAAGGCGTGACCTGCTCACGCGTTTTCATCCCTTTACTCCCCGATAGAGTCTTTGTCCCATAAGAATGATTTATTCATAGGGATTGTCAGTTTCCTCCTGATCATTACCTTTGTGGACACATATCCCCACAGAGTTTTACCATTTGCAAGCATACATCTGCATCATGAGGTCTCTTAGGGACCAAAATTTGTCTCTTTGTTATTATTTAAGCCCATTCTACCCAATCGAGACGAAGATTTTAACCTTCACTTCTCCGGATAGAATGACCTTAAATAGGGGCATCTGTAAGACCCCAATTTTGTCCCTAAGATCCCTCATGGCATCATAACATTGCATTTGCAAAGCCTCAAGGATCATTAGCATCTTGGTTCCCTTTGCCTTTGGGTGGGACCTCTTGTGAATGGTTTGAGATCACCAAGCATGCTTGAATTATATATTATTGCTTTTCTCATTTTGTTTATTTAACCAAAATCACAAAAATATGTCACTAACATCTTTTGTTTGTAGCTTGAGCAATCACAAGGTCCAAAGCATCTAGGAGATCTTTTGTGCAGAGATATGGCCAAGAGAAGATGAAAGCAAGCATGGTAATGGTTCCCAAAGCTCTCCTCCATCAAATATGCCTCTCTAGTATCTCAATTCATCATTTTGATCAAAGCAAGTCAAAGGGTTTGAGGTTTGTCCCCCAAAGGAACCCTAATTCATCTGTGCACCACAATGCCTTGCCCATGAAGCAACCTCAGCCCATGGTCAAATACAATCAAGGGAAGTTATTTAATTCTTCATTTCATACATATTTGAACTTATTTGAGTGTCCTCAATCATCAATTCATCAAGATATGAGTCATGGACTTGAGAAGTTGATCAGTTAATTCATCTGACTATTTTGAAATGCACTGAGACCTAACTTTTTATGTGTTGGTCAAATGGAGATGATTCCAAAAGAAAAACTGTTCTTAAGGATCATATGAACAAATTTCATGTTCATCAAAAATTTATTTGAAGCTTGGAAGGTCATCTCCCATTCCAATACATTATAGGTCATTTTGACTGAAACCCTAATTTTGGGTTAACTTCCCAAGGACATAACTCATTCATTTTTTATGATTTTAAGATGAGATCAAATGCATTGGAACTCTTAAGATGTCTTATTCAAATGTTATGTTGAACAACATTTCAAAATCTCAAAGGAAATACATGTGATAATGCAAGACATTATAGGTCCTTTTGGGCCAAAGGCATTGAAAGGCAAAAAAGTCCAACTACAAGTGCTCATAACTCTTTCATCAAAACTCCAAATGATGCAAAACTTAAGTCCATTTTGATTTTCTTGAAACAATATACAATTTTGATGTTGGAAGTTTTTTCATTTGAGGCTTGCATCATGAAAACAGAAGGGCTTGAACATTGGCCAAATTTAGAAACTTTGCCTTTTCATGTTTTGCACCTTGCACTTTAAACTCCAATTTCACCAATTTCCACACTTCAAATGGATTTTTGCCCAACATAACAATTGTTCCTTACATCAAAACCTTTCCAACCATTAATCACATGATCATGTTTGGATTTGGCAAATGGTATTTTCGAAGAGGGGAAGCTTTTGGTTCAATTATGCATAACATGGTGAAACTTCATATGCAAGCAATTGGAGTGCAAACCACACGTCCAAACCTTCTCCAAATCATTTCAGCATCCATTTGCATTGGCTTTTGGGCCCTCCATGCGCCTGTACAGGCCCATGCATGGAGGCCTTCAACTTTCATGCACACGATATTCACCTTGCTTGCATCAGGTTTTGCAATAAATAGAGGTGCATACCTCCATCATAAACCAACCTAAAGGCGCCTGAAACCCTGCTGAAGTGATTCCCCAACCTCACCAAAGAAGCTATTTCACTTTTCTTCATTTTTTTCAGATCCAAAATTCAACTACATCTGGTTGAATCCTTGGATCTAAAGCTTCTAGACCTTCATCCTTCACTCCATTGATCTTCTGTTTTGATAAAGAAAGCAAGGAATCAAGCTCAAATCTCCAGAATTCAAGTTTGTTCTTCAACTGGTATTTTCTTCGAAACTCATCATATATTGACCTATTTGCTTGGATCTTGTGTTGGCTGAAGTCCTCTCAATAGAGGCATCATGACTGTGCATTTAATTTTTGAAATCCATTAAGTTCATGATGAACACCACAGAACTTCCATCTCTGATTTCTCTCAATATAGAGATCTAGAGTGGAGTTGAGTGGCACAGGGATGATGTACATCATCCCAGCTTTCCAAAGATGTATGGATCGTGCGTTTTGGTTTCCATTTGAAGCTCTGCAATTTTTGGACATGGCCAGAGGTTGGCCGGAGAAGACGGTGGCGCTGGCCACCGTCTGGTCTCTAGATTCAATCAAGAGCGTCCATTCCTGTTTCCAGATTGAATATCATGCGTTCAATGTTATGACTTTTTTAAAGGCAATGTGTGATGTTGTTGACTCAAGTACACCATGCGCGCGCGTCTCCCTGCCTTCAGATATGCCACGTCAATTAATGAATCCAGATCTGACGCCTCTGGATTTTTGGCATTTTTTATTTTCTGATTTAATTTCTTTTATTTCCATTATTTTCAAAAATTCATATCTTCTTCAATTTTAATCCAAAAAATATGGGACCAAATGCATTTTTCTTCAAATAAATTCTAGTTTCTAAAAATGATTTTTAATAATTTTTATTTTGTCATTTGATATTTTTTGTGAATTTTCTCTTTTCTAGTTATTTTTAATTCATTTTAAATAGTTTTTAATATTCAAAAAATACAAAAATATTTTCTTAACCTATTTGGATGATGATGAATCTATGAAGAATATTCTCATCAATTTTTTAATTGATTTGAGATTTATTTGAGATTTTAGTTCAATTAGGTTATTTTTATTAATTTTTAATTGATTAAAAATAGTTTCTGACTTTTAAAAATGCTGAAATTTTTTGTCAAACTTTGTTTGACCTTGTTGAACTTGGGATAAATCACTTGGACCTTTCAAGGTTGATTTGAAGTGATTTTGAAGTTTGACCTTTTATTTTATTTTTAATTCAAGTTTATTTTAATATTAAAAAAATGCCAAAAATATTTTGCTTATTGTTTAATCTCCAATCTTCATCTCATTTATGATTTTCTATTGTTTGACTTTGACTTTCAATGTCATTTGGTCAATACATATGGATTGGTACATCTTATTCCATCTTATGCATTTTTGATCTTTCCATTTTTCCTTATCCATTCTTCATCTCCTTCTTCTTCTTCTTCTTTCTCTTTGATCAATGAGTTGAAGGTTGATAAGTTAGCATTGATTAGGGAGACTTAATCTTCCTTGATTCAAATCTAATTCATCTTGATCAATTGATCAAGTGAATGGCTTTGCATTAAGGATAGGTTGTTTTCTAAATCATGCAAAAGGCTTAAACCAATACAAGATCAATTCTCTTTTTCTTTTTGGCATGGCAAGTTGTTGGAACTTGGTTCACTAATCAAGACTTCTAACTTGTGTTGTTGCCTACATTATTATTGACCGGTCTCAGATAGTTGTAACTTCTACATAAGTCCAATTACGATTGCTTAACATAGCGCTAAATTTGCCTTATGGCACACTAACTATTAACACTAACCATTCACCATTAACATTTACTTTTTGCTCTTTACTTTTATGCAATTTACTATTCTTGTACATATTATCCATTTGCTTTTCCCTTTGCTCACTTGAGCACATGTTTATGTTAATGCCATTTGCCTTTTGCTCACTTGTATACATATTTGTATATATATTATTGTGCTTGTGTTTTGTTTTGATTGTTATGGACCAAATGCAAAAATGACAAATGGACTTAGTTTCTAGGACATTTCCTATGCAAAATTGGAGTAAAAGGACCTTAATGAGGAAGATGGATTAGAAGGACCAAATTTCTAAACTCACTCTTGTCCATTCTTGATTTACTTCATGGAACTTTTGATGTGTGTGCTTTTGTGCTAGGGGATTCTATGAGAGCTTAAATTGAAGGACCATTACCATGTTCATCCAAAGGGAAAGACACAAGATACATTGAGGATCTCTTAAGAGACTTGTTTGATTGCTTGAGCTTACTATTATTGTGATTGCTTATTCCAAAGGATGGGAGCTACTTGGATCATCCATATGATCTCAAGAGAGGAACTCCATTGTGCTTTTGTTTCTTTATCCCTCACCTCTTGCATGCTTAGGATCTTAGCCATTCTTCATCTTCCCTCCACTCTAACCCAAGCCAAAACTTTTTGTGCAAACATTAAACACTTCTTTTTAAACATTAGAAACCTAAGCCTTATGCTTTTGATTTTCAAACTTTCTTTTCATAACACTTATCTTGAATTGCATCTTTAAGTCCACTTTGACCATTTTTGTATATACTTCTATTTGGTAAATATAACCCATTCAAATGTCTTTTTGTGGTTTCAATGGCCACTTTCTAATCAAAACTTTTTCCATAACCTTTAGCTATTAGGTTTGAGTTATCTTTGTGGTAGATGTAATACCCACCTATATCCTTAGTGATGGACAATGAGTCTTCCATGCTTATTATAGGGTTAACCCCTCACTAGCATGTTGAAGCTATCCTCACATGGTGGATTTGTGGTTTTAGGTTGAGTTTTCTCCCTTTGATACCAAAAGACCTTAAGGCTTTTGTATCAATCAATTCACCAACTCGTTTTGAGATTTTTACCCCAAACTACGAGGTTTTGATCCTAATCTTTTTTAAGATGGTACGTAGGCAATGGGTTTATCCATCCAAACACAAAATGTAAATAAACTTGTATATTATTTTCTCATCTCTTCAATCATGTTTGCACAAACAAATTTTTCGCAAAAACAACAACCTTTACAACAAATGTGAAAAGGGCTCCCTAGGAGTACCTAGGATGTTTTGGGTGCCTAACACCTTCCCATTGCATAACCAACCCCCTTACCCAGATCTCTGTTTCTCTTTTACTAGTTTTTGTTAAAACTTTTAGGTTTTTGTTCGCTTTCTAACCATTCCTTTGGATAAATAGAAGTGCGGTGGCGACTCGACTTGTATGATTTACCTTGGCTTTAGTCAATATCTCTAATGGTAACGAATACCCCGCTACAATGTTCTTGACATTGCCCTTTGTTCTCACATCTACCTTTTTCATCAGTCTGTTGAACTGTCTTCCCAGCATTGCCATCTCATTTGCCAGGTCTTCATCAATATCTTGACCACCTTCCTCATCTTCCTCTTCAGTGTTTGACATAAATGCTATGATCTTGGCTTTCTTTTCAGCTCCATCACATATTCCCATCTCAAATGTTTGGAGGGATCCAATTAGCTCATCAACTCTCATATTTGAGATGTCTTGAGATTCTTCTATGGCTATTACTTTCATAGCAAATCTCTTGGGGAGTGATCTGAGTATTTTTCTTACTAACTTTTCATCTAAGATCTTCTCACCCAAGGCCCCAGAGGCATTGGTAATTTCAAGGATACTCATGTAGAATTCATGAATATTTTCATCTTCTTTCATCCTTAAGTTTTCAAACTTGGTGGTGAGTAGCTGTAGTCTAGACATTGTAGTATGAGGTTAACCCTATAATAAGCATGGAAGACTCATCTTCTTTCATGAGTGGTTTTGAGAATGTCCCAAGCATCTTTAGCTACTTCACAGGTGTTTACTAATCTGAAGATGTTCCTGTCCACTCCATTGAAGATGGCATTCAATGCTTTAGAATTTCCAAGGGAAAGGTCATCCTCCTCCTTGGACCATTGTTCTTCAGGCTTCTTCTAAGTAGTGGCTTCTCCTACTTTGGTAATGACAGGATGCATCCAACCTGTTAACACATCTTTCCAAGCCTTGTTATCAAGAGATTTCAGAAAAGCTACCATTCGAGGTTTCCAATAGTCATAGTTAGAACCATCCAAAATTGGTGGCCTATAAACAGATCCTCCATCTCTCTCCATTGTACCAGAAAGTATTGTCCCTAGATCTCACCCAGAACCAGAGCAGGATGCCTGCTCTGATACCAATTGAAATTCTGGTATCAGATATAAGATGTCGAAGGTAATGTCACGACACTAATATTTGTTCATACAAATAGGATAAAGATACAGAATGGTAAAGCAAATGACACAAGCAATTGTTAACCCAGTTCGGTGCAACTCACCTACGTCTGGGGGATACCAAGCCAGGAAGGAAATTCACTATAATAGAATTAGTTCAAAGACTCTCCGTACACTTCAACAAGTTACAGTCTTTCTCACCTAATCTCTACCCGTGCAATTTCTACCTAAGCACTCTTAGATATGAGAACCCACTCACTTCCCTACAATCACACCCGTGATCTTAAACAACAATCCTTTGAGAAAAGACAATACTTTTCAATTACACACTCTTGATTTTACTTCACAGTTTCAATCAAGAAGACACACTCTTGATCTTGCTTCACAACTTTGATCAAGAAGACACGCACTCTTGCTTAACAGCTATAGAGTGACAAATTACAACCACAAATCAGTCCAATCCAATCATCAATGGATGACTTGAATGGCTTACAAGTCTCACGGCTAAACAAACACAAACCCTAGCTCTCTCTCTATATTTTGCTCAGTCTTGGTTGTGTGTTCAAACAGGTTTTCTAAGTCCCTTTTTATAGAAGCATCCAGTTGGGCTTGGACATCTTGAAAACCCTAAATCTATTTTTCAATCAAATATTTTTATAACAGCTGGTTAGATCTCCTTGGAAAATAAGTAAATCTGGTTATAATCCATGATTGAATGCGCCAGCTAATCAGATCTTCAATCATACAAAGATTGTCATTAATTGTGCAATCACAAAACACCAGACATTCACACTGAATGTTCTGTGTACAGGATGTCGTGACATCAGGTCTGACATCCTGGAAAAATCCTGCATAATCCAATAATTCCTTTTATAACTTCCAGCAGGTACAACCATATCAGATGCCATGACCTTGTGTATGTCATCTGAAACAATCCTCCATGAACATGTCTTTCATTTAAGCTCCAGCAGGTACATCCAATATCAGAAGCCATGGCATTGTATGTGGCATTCTAAAACAATCCTGCATGAACTTGTTCTTGAACTCCAGCAGGTACATAGGATATCTCATGTTAAGACATCACACATAACATCTTGTGAACATTCTTTGTTTTACCAAAATTGCTGCCAACACTTAGAATCAACAACGCCAATGCAAGCATGCACACTTGAATTACTATTTTAGGGATTTGAATGGAAGTGTGTAGAAAACAATTCCCAAGCCTATAAATACATGACATTATGCTCAGAATTGAGGAGACCTGGCCCAAGCTTTGCTCCTACAACCTACCCATCCTCCATTGATAGGATAATCTTGAGGATTTCAATTGAAATCGAGTTTCAATTTCACTTCAATTTTGAAGTTGAAACTCTAAGAGTCCAAGCCATTTGAGCTCTCATTTCATCTCCTGCAAGCAACTAGAAGCAAGCCCGAGAAAAATGAGATCCAGATCGAGCTTCATCACTGCAAACAGAAGGTGAATTTTGTGAAACTTTCTCCCTTAGATTCTCTCTCAATTCTCCATCATTTCAATTAATTTTTGGTTGACTGAAGTCCTACCAATGTAGGCAACAAGATTGAGTTGCTTTGAAGGCAATTCGAAGTAACTCATATCACACACCTCAAATTTCAAATCCATGTATCTTTCAATATACGTGGAATTGGAAGAAATTGATGTCAGATTTGGACTCTTGAGCATTTTTTCTTTAAATTAGTGTATGCATTTTCCATTTTTGTGGAGGTTGGTGGTCGACCAGTCCGGTGAGGTCCACCGGAGAAGAAGACTGGAGCTAGGGCTCTGATGGTGTGTTGGCACCCTTCCAACCATTTTATTGTTTTTAAATGTTTTAATCATAGTCATTGGTTCTGATTACCATAAGTGTGGCGCGTTTGACTTGGTGCACCGTGCCCAGCATGCGCGTGGCCATCAGATCTGCAACCTTAATTAATGAGAGATATTTGATGGCCCTTGTTTTTTTCTGATTTCTTTTTATTTTCTGATTTTTCTTTTAATCCTCTTATTTTGATTAATTCATAATAAATTCATTTTTAGTCCAAAAAATATGGGACTTTCACCAAAAATCTTTAAATATTTTCCCTTTCCATTTTTTGAATTAAAATCATTTTTGGTCTAATTTTGATATTTTTGTGAATTAATTGATTTTTGACTTGTTTTTAAATATTTTAAAATAGTTCTGATTTTCCGAAAATTCTAAATAAATTGTCTAAGGTCCTTTGACCTTGTTTGACCTTGTTTGACCTTGGATAAATTCCTTGGCCATTTATTTGGTGATTTGAAGGGATTTGAGGTTTTGTCCATTTAAAAGTGCATTTTGATTCATTTTAAAATTGATTTTTAATTGATTAGTTGTTTAGAATTTTTTTTGAGTTATTTAATTGACCTTGTGGTGTTTGACTTACTATTTATCCTTGGTCATGGTTGATTTGACTTTTGTTTGACCAATACTATTGGATTTAGGGGGTTGATGAAATCTACATCTCATCCCCCAAAATAAATAGATAGTATTGATCAGATGAATTTCCTCTGTGATTAATTTGGGTTTCTATTTCCCCTTCCCTCTTCCTCTTCATCCCTATTCTTCCCCAATCCATCATTGACCAATGAATTGTCTTCATGTCTAATGCTAGTTGATTCATCAATGACCTTGTGTTAGATGAATTAACATGAGCCTGACTGAGATAGATTTCTCTGATTATGTTTTTGTGTGTGGTATATTTTAGGAGTTTAGTTCTTTGTACCAAATCTCTAACATGCATTAACACTCATATATTTATTGCCCGACCTCAGATAGTTGTGACTTCTATATAAGTCAAATTACGATTGTTTAACATAGAGCTAAATTGGTCCCCAAAAGGCATAGTATTCTTGTAAGTGAGATTATAAGTCTCTCATTCTTCATGGCATTGTGTGAAAACTTGACATTTTTTCCATTCATGAGAGCTAGTGGCATACTTGTTGATTTATCCAAGTTGAAGCCCTTATCATGGATGATGTCTTGGTTCATGTATTCATACTTGTGAATAAATGGTTGAGTGTTCTCCAAAGAATTATTTAAACAATTAAAACTCTTCACTAACATTTGACTAACTTCTTATTAATGTTACTTTACTTTCAAGTCATTTACTTAATGCAATTTAAATTTCAGTATCTTTATCATTCATTGCCATTTGCATTTCATGTAACTTGTTTATATTTCAGTCCTTCTCACTTTGCTCACTTGACCCATATCTTGTGATTGTATATATTGTGTACTTGTGAATTTGTTTTGTTTGTGGTCTTAGGACCTTAAAATATCTAATAACAACAACAAACACTAAAATATATCTTGGTGGACTGTTGGACTTGATATGAACTTTTGGACTTTGAGTAGGCAACTTCCCTATGCTTTAAGGACTTGGCCAATTCCACTATCTGAGACCGAGTTATCCTTGATTGTGCCTTTCATATGATGCAAGCCTTAAGTGCTTCTGGTTCATCCATTATGTGGTCTCTATGTTCAACTTGTTATTTTGACTTTGTGATTGATATCTGATGATTGTTTCTGAGTTTACCACAAGGAATATTTTCATCGGATACCTTGGAAGACATTGAAGACTACTAGATATTGGAGTGCTTGCTTGGATATTATGGCCGTCTTTATTTGATTCCTTGGTCTTCATATGGTTTTCTTGGATATTGCTTATGCTTGTTGCTTGCTAAATTCCAATGGAAAATGGGTTTCTATCTGACATTCTTGTCTTATAGATTGCATCTCATTGGTCAGATATTTTCAACTCTTAACTTTTAATTTTTGTCTAGGTAATCCCTTCATCTCCTCCCACTTCTTTAATTTCAAATCTCTCCCCCTTTTCAAAACCTTCTTCGTTTGTGTTTTTCAAATTACACATGTTTTAAATGCTTAGAAACTTTGGCCTTATGCCATTGAATTTTTAAAAAAATTCTTAAATCAAACTTGTGAATGAACTTAACCATATTGATTTTAATTTTAAAAAGACAAAAAAGAACTAACAACCCCATTAAAGTCTTTGGCCTTTTGTGCCTTTTCTTTTAAACCTTTGAAATTTTTACCATGAATTATGGGGTTTTGATCCCTCATTTTTATGTTGATACGTAGGCATAAGACCAAAGGTATTGTCAAACACAAAATATAATTAATGAATTCTTTTCTCACCCCTCCCCCCACTCTATACTTTTATCAAACATCATTTTGACCAAAACACTTGCACACAAAAAAGTGCTCCCTAGGAGTACCTAGGACACTTTGGGTGCTAACACATTCCCTCTATGTAACCAACCCCCTTACCTATAATCTCTGACATTTTATTAGTTTTGATTTGAAAACTTCTTACCTTTGGGGTTTGTTCGTATTTTTGCCTTTTTCCTTTGGAAACAATAAAAGCGCGACAGCGACTATGGTTTTATTGACGTCAAGTTTATCCATAGCTTGATGGTCATGAATTTACAGCTACGGGGACCTATCTCAGTCAGGCTCATGTTGATTCATCTAACACAAGGTCACTGTTGGATCAAGTAGCATTTTGACTTGAAGAGAATTCATTGGTCAATGATGGATTAGGGAAGAATAGGGATGAAGAGGGAAGAGGGAAGGGGAAATAGAAACTCAAATTGATCATAGGAGGAATTTCATCTGATCAACGTTATCCATTCATTTTGAGGGATGAAATGTACATTTCATCAACCCACTAAATCTAATAGTATTGATAAAATGGAAATTTAAATCAACCATGGTCAAGGCCTAATAGAAAGTCAAACATCACAAAGTGGCTCAACAATATTTTTAAACAATTAAAAATCAAATTAAAAACGAATTAAAATGCATTTTTCAAAAGTAAAAACCTCAAATCTCTTCAAATCACCAAATAAAATGGCCAAGGGATTTAGCGCAGGTCAAACAAGGTCAAAGGACCTTAGATAAAAAAAATAGAATTTTTGGGAAGTCATAAGTATTTTAAGGTATTTAAAAACAAGTCTAAAATCATTTAATTCATAAAAGATATCAAAATTAATCCAAAAAATGATTTTAATTCAGAATATAGAAGAGGAAAATATTTAAAGATTTTTGGTGAAAGTCCCAATTTTTTGGATTAAAAATTGATTTAATATGAATTAAATAAAATAGGAGCAGTTAAAAGAAAATCAGAAAATAAAAGAAAAAGCAAAAAAAACAAGGGCCATCAGATCTTCCTCTTTAATTGAGATGGTAGATCTGATGGCCACGCGTGTGCAGTCCTCTAAATGCCAAGTCAAACACGATGCAGAAGTGGTAATCAAAATCAAGGGACCTGATTAAAAAGTGGAACCATGATCAAAGGGATGGGAGAGTGCCAACACACCACCGGAGCTAGGGCTTCGGTCATCTACTGTGGTGGACCTCACCGGACTGGTTCACCATCAACCTTCATGAAAATGAAAAATGCATACACTATTTTGAAGAGAAATTGCCAAGAATCCAAATTTGCCCTCAAAACTCTCCAATTCTCACTATATTGAAAGATACATGGAATTGAAAATTGAGGAGTATGAACTGAGTTGCGTCGATTTGACCTCTAAGCAACTCAATCTTGTTGCCTATATTGGTAGGTCTTCAGACAACCAAAGAACAAGCAAAATAATGGAGAATTAAGGGAGAATCGAAGAAGAGAAAATCCAGAAAACAGAATGTAGGAAGGGAAATGAATGATCCAAGGGCTTGGATTCTTGGAGTTTTAATTACCAAACAGAATGAGAATTGAAACTTGATTTCAAGTGAAATCTTCAAGTTTATCCTTTCAATAGGGGTTAGGGAAGAAACAAGTTAAAGCTTGGGCAAGAGGATCCTTATTCTGGGCTCAAGGACCATGTACTTATAGGCTATCAATTGCTTTGCACACCATTTCCAATTTTGCCAAAAATTGCAATATTATGGTGCATGCTTGCATGGGCGTGCACAAGGCCCAAAGAATAATTGAAATGAGTCCAAATTCGTGCACATGTGATGGTGAAAACAATTCATGAGGCCATGCAATTTGGAATGAAAATTGGGCATGAAAATCTTCCAAATGGTGCCATGCATTATACCCATGCGCAAGTCACTCAAAAATGCTACAAATGTCATGATCTTGGAATCTTTGGAAAGGTAACATGAAGGGGAGAAACTTTTCTGTTGAAACATTTTCCATTTGGAGCTTGTATCATGACGAAATTTGAGGTGGAAGTTGTAGAAATCGAACATAGTTGAAAATTTTCTAAGTTAAAAGTCAAATGATCACTTTTTCCACCTTGAATACCTTTTGCTATGAGCTTCAAATGAAAATGGTTACTTCTTCAAAGTTGTAGCTCTTTCATTCCTATTCAATTTTGTCACCTATTTGAAACCATTTTAATCTTGCATGGGGGATTTATAGATTTTAGAAGTTGAGGAAAATTGCTTGTTCAATGATGATGGCCCAAAATGACCTATAATGTTTCCTCTTGGTACATGCCCTTGAAAGTAGAATTTGACATTTCTCAAAGAAGAACATTTTGATAAGACATCTTTAAATTGACCATGAAACTTGGATGTCCTTCATATCATCAAAAATGAGCAAGTTATGATTCTTGGAAATTGACCTTCCATCTAGGGCACAAACAAAATGACCTACAAACTTTCACACAAAAAAAGACTTTCCAAGCAAAATTAGCTCTTGATGCCAACATGAAAGTTGTTTGGAATGTCATAAAGAGTAACTTTCCTCTTGGAATAAGTTTCATATGACAACAATTGTAGGAGATAGGGTCTAGGGAACCCTAGATTTGACCGATTGACTTTTCTAGTCAACCTCCTTGAACCAACTTGCATACTTGAAGTTCCTTTGATCTTTGGGGCTCATGGAGAATCATATATGCTTGAGATGATGTATAATGGAGTATCCTTTGATATCTTTGACCAATTGATGAAGAAACTTGTTGAGGAAGTCACACAAGATACCTAGATGAATTAGGGCTTCCAAGGCAACTAAGTTTCAAACTCTTGATGAATTCTTGATCAAAATGATAATTAAAGAACATGGGGATTCATATATGATGCTTAAAACCATTGTGAAACTTTCCTTGATTGATCTCTTGTATTTAGGGTCTCAAGCCCTAGATATGAGCTTGATGAGGCACATGTAGATGCACACACTACCTACAAAAGAAATAACAATACATTGTAGCGGTAAATTCATGACCGTCAAGTTATGGATAAACTTGACGTCAATAAAACCAGAGTCGCCACCGCACTTTTATTATTTGCAAAGGATAAGGGAAAAGTACGAATAAAACCCAAAGATAAGAAGTTTTTAAATCAAAACTAATAAAATGTTAAAGATTACAGGTAAGGGAGTTGGTTACATATAGGGAAGATGTTAGCACCCAAAGTGTCCTAGGTACTCCTAGGGAGCCCTTTTTTGTGTGCAAGTGTTTTGGTCAAAGTGATGTTTGATAAAAAAAATATAGAGTGAGGGGATGAGAAAAGAATTCATTAATTATATTTTTGTGTTTGACAAGACCTTTTTACCTATGCCTACGTACCAACATAAAAATGAGGGACCAAAACCACGTAGTTTATGGTAAAAATTTCAAAGAAGTTGGTGAATTAATTTTAACAAAAGTTTAAAATAAAAGGCACAAAAGGCGAAAGACTTGAATGGGGTTGTTAGTTCTTTTTTTCTAATTTTCTAATCATTAAAACATGTCTAATTTTAAAACACAAATTAAGAAGGTTTTGAAATGAGAGAGAGATTTTGAAATTAAAGAAGTGGGAGGAGAAGAAGAGACTATCCTAGATGAAAATTAAAAGTTAAGAGTTCAAAAGATCTGGCTGATGGGATGTAATCCACAAGACAAGAATGTCAGATAGAAACCCATTTTCCTTTGGACTTTTGAGCAAACAATAAGCATAAGAAAACATCCAAGCAAGCCATATGAAGACCAAGGCATCAAATAAAGATAGCCATAATATCCGAGCAAGCACTCCAATAGCTAGAAGTCTCCAATGTCTACCAGTGTATCAGATAAAAATATTCCTTGGCAAATTCTCATAAATAATCACCAGACATAAATAATAACAACAGTATAACAATCAAGCACAGAGACAAAGTGACAAATGAACCAGAAGCACTCAAGGTTTACATCAGATGAAAGGCATAGTCTCAGTCTCAGATAGTAGCATTGGTGAAACCCTTAAAGCATAAGGAAGTTGCCTACTCTAAGTCCAAAAGTTCATATCAAGCCCAACAGTCCACCAAGATATTTTTTAGGGTTTTTGTTGTTATTAGGTATTTTAAGGTCCTAAGACCACAAACAAAACAAAATAACAAGTACACAATATATACAATCACAAGATATGGCTCAAGTGAGCAAAGTGAAAAGGACTGAAACATAAACAAGTTGCATGAAATGTAAATGCCAATGAATGATAAAGGTACTAAAATTTAAATTGCATTAAGTAAATGACTTGAAAGTAAAGCAACATTAATAAAGAGTTAGTCAAAGTTTAGTGAAGAGTTTAATTTGTTTAAGTCATTCTTTAGAGAACACTCGACCACTTATTCACAAGTATGAATACATGAACCAAGACATCATCCATGAGAAGGGCTCTAACTTGGATAAATCAACAAGTTTGCCACTAGCTCTCATGAATTGAAAAAAGGTCAAGTTTCCACACAATGCCATGAAGAATGGGAGACTTACAATCTCACTTACAAGAATGTTATGCCTTTTGGGACAAATTCAGCTCTATGTTAAACAATCGTAATTGGACTTATGTAGACGTCACAACTATTTGTGGTCGGGCAATAAAGATATTGGTGTTAATGCATGTTAGAGACTTGGTACAAAGAACAAAACTACTAAAACATATCACACACAAAAATGAAGTGGGAAGGACTTATCTCATCAGGCTCATGTTGATTCATCTGACACAAGGTCATTGATGAATCAACTAGCAATAGACATGAAGAGAATTCATTGGTCAATGATGGATTGGGGAAGAATAGGGATGAATATAAATATGGAAGGGGAAATAGAAACCCAAATTGATCACAGGAGGAAATTCATCTGATCAATATTATCCATTCATTTTGGAGGATGAAAGGTACATTTCATAAACCCCCTAAATCCAATAGTATTGGTCAAATAAAAGTCAAATCAACCATGACCAAGGCCAAACAGAAAGTCAAACACCACAAGATCAATTAAATGGCTCAACATAATTTTTAAACAATTAATCAATTAATAATCAATTTTAAAATGAATTAAAATGTATTTTTAAATGGACAAAACCTTAAATCCCTTCAAATCACCAAATAAATGGGCAAGGGATTTATCCTAGGTCAAACAAGGTCAAAGGACCTTAAACAATTTTTTTTAGAATTTTTGGAAAGTCAGAAGTATTTTAAAATATTTAAAAACAAGCCAAAAATCAATTAATTCACAAAAAAATATCAAAATTAATCCCAATAATGATTTTAATTCAAAATATGGAAAAGAAAGATATTTAAAGATTGTTGGTGAAAGTCCCATATTTTTTGGATTAAAAATGAGTTTATTATGAATTAATCAAAATAAGTGGATTAAAAGAAAAAACAGAAATTAAAAACAAATTAGAAAACACAAGGGTCATCAGATCTCCCTCATTAATTGAGGTGGCAGGTCTGATGGCCACGCGTGTGCTGTCCACGATGGAACCTAGTCAACACGCTGCAATAATGGTAATTCAAACCGATGGTCAAGATTAAAACATTTAAACATGATCAAATGGTTAGAAGGGTGCCAACACACCACCGGAGCCCTAGCTCCGATCTTCTTCTCTGATGGACATCATCAGACTAGTCCACCACCAACCTTCATAAAAATGGAAAATGAATACATTAATTTGAAGGAAAAAATCCTCTGGAGTCCAAATTTGACCTCAATTTCTTCCAATTCCACGTATATTGAAAGATACATGGATTTGAAATTTGAGGAGTATGATCTGAGTTGCTTCGGTTTGACCTCAAAGCAACTCAATCTTATTGCCTACATTGGTAGGACTTCAGCCAACTAAAACTCAAGTGAAATGATGGAGAATTGAGAGAAAATTGAGAGAGAATCGAAGAGAGAAAGTTTCACAAAATGCACCTTCTATTTGCAGTGATAAAGCTCGATCTGGATCTCAATTTGCTTCGGCTTGCTTCTATTAGCTTGCAGGAGATGATTTGGATTCTCAAATGGTTTGGACTCTTGGAGTTTCAACTTCAAAACAGAAGTGAAATTGAAACTCGATTTCTAATGAAACCTTCAAGATTATCCTATCAATGGAGGGTGGGAAGGTTGCAGGAGCAAAGCTTGGACAACGTCCCTTGATTTCGAATAGGATGAGTTCTATTTATAGGCTTGGCAGTTGATTTCCACACACTTTTATAATTTGTCCAAAATTAGCAATTCTCATGTACATGCTTGCATGGGCGTGTGATAGGCCTATGAAATGATTAGAAAAGGTCCAAAATCATGCATGAGTGATGCTGAAAACTTAACATGAGGCGATGCAAATGTATTTGAAAAATGGTCATGAGAATCATCCAAATCGGACCACGCAATACAACCATGCACAAGTCCTTCAAAAATGATCCAAATTTTATGATCTTGGACTCTTTGGAAAGATAAAATGAAGGGGGAAAACTTTTCAGTGGAAAAATTTTCCATTTGGAGTTGGATCATGATGAATTTTGAGGTGGAAGTTGGAGAAATCAAACATAGTTGTAAAATTTCTAAGTAAAAAGTCAAATGATCACTTTTTCCACCCTGAATAACTTTTGCTATGAACTTCAAATGAAACTGGTTGCTTCACCAAAGTTGTAGCTCTTTAATTCCTATTCAATTTAGTCATGAATTGGACACCATTTTATCTTGCATGAGGGAGTTATGTATTTTAGAAGTTGAGGGAAATGCTTGTTAAATGGTAATGGCCCAAAATGACCTATAATATTTCCTCTTGGGACATGCCATTGCAAGTCGAATTTGACATTTATCAAAGAATTAAATTTGGAGAAGACATCTTGAAATTGATCATGAAACTTGGATGGCCATCATATCATAAAAATTGAGCAAGGTATGGTTCTTTGAAGTTGACCTTCCATCTAGGACATTGACAAAATGACTTATAATCTTTCACAAAAAAAAAGACTTTTCAAGCAAGATTATCTCTTGATGACAATATGAAAGTTGTTTAGAATGTCATAAAGAGTAACGTTTCTCTTGGAATCATTTTCATATGACAAAACTTGTAGGAGATAGGGTCTAGGGAACCCTAGATTCGACCAGTTGACTTTCTCTAGTCAACCTCCTTGAACCAACTTGCAAACTTGAAGTTCCTTTGATATTTAGGGCTAATGGATAATCATATATGCTTGATATGATGTATAATGAAGTATCCTACAATATATTTGATCAATTGGTGAAGAAACTTGTTGAGGAAGTCACACAAGATACCCAAATGAATTAGGGCTTTAAGGCAAACAAGCTTCAAACTATTGATGAATTCTTGATCAAAATGATAAATAAAGAACATGGGGAACCATATGTGATAATTAGAAACATTATGAACCTTTCCTTGATTGATCTCTTTCATTGAGGGTATCAAACCCTAGATGTGAGCTTGATAAGGCACAAATGGACACACACACACATACCTACAAAAGAAACAAAGCTACATATAGACATATTTTTGGTATTTTGGTTAGTAAACAAAGAAAAACAAAGTATGATACAATCAAAAGTGCTTGGTGATCTCTCCCAATGCAAACCCAGTGAGTGAGGGGTAAGGAGGATGCCAAGGTGTGATCCAAAAGCCAATGCAAATGATGAGATAGCATGAGGGATCTTAGGGTCAAAATTGGGGTCTTACAGTTGCTCCTATTTAAGGACATTCTAGATGAGGATGTGAAGGTTAAAATCTCTGTATCAAGTCAGTAGAATGGACTTAAATAACAACATCAAGAAACAAATTTTGGTCCCTAAGAGACCTCATGATGCATATAATATTGGTACATGCCCTTGCGAGTAGAATTTGACATTTCTCAAAGAGCAAATGTTGTATAAGACATCTTGAAATAGATCATGAAACTTGGATGGCCTTCATATCGTAAAAAATGAGCAAGTTATGATTCTTAGAAGTTGACCTTCCATATAGGGCATAGACAAAATGACCTATAATCTTTCACCATAAAAAATGACTTTACAAGAAAACTTAGCTCTTTATTCCAACATGAAAGTTGTTTGGAATGTTATAAAGAGTAACGTTTCTCTTAGAATCATTTTCATATGACAAAAATTGTAGGAGATAGGGTCTAGGGAACCCTAGATTTGACCAGTTAACTTTTCTGGTCAACCTCCTTGAACCAACTTGCAAACTTGAAGTTCCTTTGATCTTTGTGTCTCATGGAGAATCATATATGCTTTAGATGATGTATAATGGATTATCCCTTGATATCTTTGACCAATTGCTGAAGAAACTTATTAAGGAAGTCACACAAGATGCCTAGATGAATTAGGGCTTCCAAGGTAAACAAGCTTCAAACTCTTGATGAATTCTTGATCAAAATGAGAATTAAGGAACATGGGGATTCATATATGATGATTAAAACCATTGTGAACCTATCCTTGATTGATATCTTGTATTGAGGGTCTCAAACCCTAGATATGAGCTTGATGAGGCACGGGTGGATGCACACACTACCTACAAAAGAAAGAACACCACACATAGACGTATTTTTGGTATTTTGGTTAGTAAACAAATAAAAACAAAGTATGATACAATCAAAAGTGCTTGGTGATATCTCCCAATGCAAACCCAATGAATGAGGGGTGAGGAGGATACTAATTTGTGATCTTAAAGCCAATGTAAATGATGAGATTGCATGAGGGATTTTAGGGTCAAAATAGGGATCTTACAATGCTTCATCAAATTTCACCAGAAGCCAAGGAACTTGAAGATAAGATCAAATGGACGTGATCAAATAGTACAAAGTACAAATCAAATATTATTTCCACTACCTGATATCATAGGCAAGGACAATACTATACATCATCACGTATGTTACTGAATTTATGGGCGAAGGACGGGACGTAGTATCACTCCTTTCACCATTCAACAGTGAACAACCGCTCTATTTAGTTTCCCAATTTTTCCCTCCAATGGTCTCTTTTCTTATGCTATATAAGTGGGACTTTGAGACTTGAACAAAACATACATGTGAGACATATAGAAGAATGTTAAAGCACTGACAAAGTTTATTTGAAAAGCTATCATTTTTCTATACAATTTTTATTTGAGTAATTGTTTATCATTTATGTAAAATATGCTTGTGTATAAGCAACTTGTAACACACAAAATATTATTCAAATTGTTTGTTTGATTCCTTAAGGAGACTAGGGTATAGTCGCATCCTTGAGAAGATAAAGAAGGTTATTCTTTGTGAGTCCTTAAGGAGACTATGGTATAGTTGGATCCTTGAGAAGACAAAGAAGGTTATTCTTTGTGATTATTGTAATAAGTTGATTATAGTGGATTAAGTCCTTGTGTATAAGGCAAAATCACCTTGGCGGATGGACTGGAGTAGCTTTAAGTTTCAAGCGAACCAGGATGAAAATACTTGTGTTATTATCTTTTAAGTGGTGTTCTTGAGTTGGCAAAGAGATTTTGTTTTGTAAAACCCAATTCAAACCCCCATTTCTTGTTTTTTTCACACCTTCACTTCATTCTTCCACTTAACCTTAAACATGGATGCCAAAGTGGCTAAGGTATCGACTCGTTGATTTTCTCTTCGAGGGATATGGTGAAATGTAATATCATAAAAGTATGGGACTAGCTTCAATACATGCTCCTTGTACGGGATTAGCTTGTGATCTCGAACTTCCCAATCTCCTCTAACTTGGCTGATTACTAAGGTTGAATCTCCAAAGACTTCAAGGATCTTGATCCTTAAGTTAATGGTTGCTTCTATGTTGAAGAATCTTACCTCATACTCCTCCATATTATTAGTGAGATCGAAGCATAACCTTGTAGTGAAAGGTAGATGAAAACCAGCTGGAGAGGTGATGATTGCCCCAATTCCATTTCCTTGGGCATTGGAAGCGCCATTGAACACGACGTCCATCGCGATCATGATTCGGGTCCTTCATCAGGGTCTGGAATGTTGCAATCTCTAATGAACTTAATGTATTCATCATGGAAGTCAAAATGCATTGGTTGATAATCCTCCATGGGTTGATGGGCTAGATAGTCACACAACACACTACCTTTGATGGCTTTCTACGTGACATGTTGGATGTCATATTCTGTTAATGCTATCTGCCAACGGGAAACTCTTCCTGTGAAAGGGGAATATTCAAAGATGTACTTGATAAAATCCATTTTGGACATCAAGAGAGTTGTATGTGTTAGCATATATTGCCTCAAGCGTTTGGAAGCCCAAGCAAGTGCATAACATGTCTTCTTGAGTAGTGAGTATCTGCTCTCGCAGTCGGTGAACTTTTTGCTTAGGTAGTAGATTGCATGCTCTTTTCTACCTATTTCATTATGTTGTTTGAGAACACATCCCATGGATCCATCAAGAACTGTGAGGTACATGATAAGAGATATGCCCGGAACAGGGGGCATCAAGATTGGTGGCTCTTGCAAATATTCTTTTATCTTTTTGAATTCTCTTTAGCAATTATCGTTCCACTCAATCACCCAATCTTTGTAGAATAATTTGAATATTGGCTCATAGGTGGCATTAAGATGAGATATAAATATTGCGATGTAGTTTAATCTCCCCAAGAATCCACGAACCTCCTTTTCAGTCCTTGGCATTGGCATATCTTGTATGGATTTGACTTTATCAGGATCGACTTTAATCCCACGTTAGCTTACAATAAAACCTAGTAGTTTGCCAGATCTCACCCTAAAAGTACATTGTTAGGATTTAGCCTCAATATGAACTTCCTCATTCATGAAAATATCTTTTGTAGATGGCTCAGATGTTCCTCCTTTGTTTGAGATTTTGCGATCATATCGTCGATGCACACTTCAATCTCTTTATAAATCATGTCATGGAAGAGAGTTACCATCGCACGTTGATATGTAGTACCAATATTATTTAGCCCAAAAGGCATAACCTTTTAGCAAAAGGCTCCCCAAGGGGTGATAAACATGGTCTTCTCCATGTCCTCCGGGGCCATTTTGATTTATTTGTACCCAGAGAAACCATCCATGAAAGAGAATACTGAGAAATGGGATGTATTGTCTACCAACACATCGATGTGAGGTAGAGGAAAATCATCCTTCGAGCTCGCCCTATTCAGGTCTCAGTAGTCAACACACAATTGTACCTTACCATCTTTCTTTGATACTGGTACTATGTTCGCCACCCACTGAGGGTAACTTGCCACTGCTAAAAAGCCGACATCCAATTGCTTTGGGATCTCTTCTTTGATTTTGATGGACATATCGGGTCAAGTTCTTCTCAGCTTTTGCTTCACTTGAAGACAATCTTCTTTGAGGGATAGTTTGTGCACTACAATATCCATATCTAACCCAAGCATGTGTTGGTAGGACCAAGCAAATACATCCACATACTTATGTAAGAGCTCGATTAGTTTCACATTCTCCTCGTCATCCAAGATTGCGTCTATCTTGACCTCTTTTTTGTCCTCTTATGTCCCAAGGTTGACAATTTCCATTGTTTCTTGCCGTAGCCACCTAGCTAACTCTTCAAGGATCTCACAACCTTCTTCACCTTTCTTATCGGCTTGGTAAATTGGGTTATGAAAGTCATACTGAACTATAGTTGTTTCGTTATCAATGGGATTTTAATCGAATCTACATGATTTATGGTTCATGCTTGATTTTAGAATGATGGAAGGAAAAAGGATGATAAAAGAAAACATTGCCATTTTTATTATTATTTTTTTTTTGAAAAAGAAAATCAAATGAAAAACAAGAAACATAATTGAATGCAAACATGCTCATTTATTCATTAATAGACTTGCTTAAGATGTAGGGTCCCTACAAATTTTCCTTATGCCTTGGGCAGAGCGTAGGAGAGTTTTTTTTTTCAAAAACAAAACAAAGAAGATTACTCATTAATGAAAGTGATTTCCGGCATATCCACGACAGTCTAGTTGTTGAGGGTTTTGTAAGACCCCAATTTTGTCCCTAAGATCCCTCATGGCATCATAACATGGCATTTGCATTGCCTCAAGGATCATAATCACCTTGGTTCCCTTTGCCTTTGGGTGGGACCTCTTGTGAATGGTTTGAGATCACCAAGCATGATTGAATTATATATTATTGCTTTTCTCATTTTATTTATTAACCAAAAAGCACAAAAATATGTCACTAACATCTTTTGTTTGTAGCTTGAGCAATCACAAGGTCCAAAGCATCTAGGAGATCTTTTGTGCAGAGATATGGCCAAGAGAAGATGAAAGCAAGCATGGTAATGGTTCCCAAAGCTCTCCTCCATCAAATATGCCTCTCTAGTATCTCAATTCATCATTTTGATCAAAGCAAGTCAAAGGGTTTGAGGTTTGTCCCCCAAAGGAACCCTAATTCATCTGTGCACCACAATGCCTTGCCCAAGAAGCAACCTTAGCCCATGGTCAAATAAAATCAAGGGAAGTTCTTTAATTATTAATTTCATACATATTTGAACTTATTTGAGTGTCCTCAATCATCAATTCATCAAGATATGAGTCATGGACTTGAGAAGTTGATCAGTCAATTCATCTGACTATTTTGAAATGCACTGAGACCTAACTTTTTATGTGTTTGTCAAATGGAGATGATTCCAAAATAAAAAATGTTCTTAAGGACAATATGAACAACTTTCATGTTCATCAAAAATTTATTTGAAGCTTGGAAGGTCATCTCCCATTCCAATACAGTATAGGTCATTTTGACTGAAACCCTAATTTTGGGTCAACTTCCCAAGGACATAACTCATTCATTTTTTATGATCTTGAGGTGGGATAAAATGCATTGGAAAGATTAAGATGCCTACTTCAAATGTTATGTTGAACAAAATTTTAAATATCAAAGGAAATACATGTTATAATGCAAGACATTATAGGTTCTTTTGGGCCAAATGCATTAAAAGGCAAAAAAGTCCAACTTCAAGTGCCCATAACTCTTTCACCCAAATTCCAAATGATGCAAAATTTAAGTCCATTTTGATTGCCTTGAAAATATCTACAACGTTTATGTTGGAGGTTTTTTCATTTGAGGCTTGCATCATCAAAACAGAAGGGCTTGAACATTCGCCAAATTTAGAAACTTTGCCTTTACATGTTTTGCACCTTGCACTTTAAACTCAAATTTCACCAATTTCCACACTTCAAATGGATTTTTGCCCAACATAACAATTGTTCCTTACATAAAAACCTTTCCAATCATTACTCACATGATCATGTTTGGATTTGGCAAATGGTATTTTCGAAGAGGAGAAGCTTTTCGTTCAATTATGCATAACATGGTGAAACTTCATATGCAAGCAATTGGAGTGCAAACCACACGTCCAAACATTCTCCAAATCATTTCAGCATCCATTTGCATTGGCTTTTGGGCCTTCCATGCGCCTGTACAGGCCCATGCATGGAGGCCTTCAACTTTCATGCACACGAAATTCACCTTTCTTGCATCAGGTTTTGCTATAAATAGAGGTGCATACCTCCATCAAAAACCAACCTAAAGGCGCCTGAAACCCTGCTGAAGTGATTCCCCAACCTCACCAAAGAAGCTATTTCACTTTTCTTCATTTTTTTCAGATCCAAAATTCAACTACATCTGGTTGAATCCTTGGATCTAAAGCTTCTAGACCTTCATCCTTTACTCCATTGATCTTTTGTTTTGATAAAGAAAGCAAGGAATCAAGCTCAAATCTCCAGAATTCAAGTTTATTCTTCAACTGGTATTTTCTTCGAAACTCATCATATATTGACCTATTTGCTTGGATCTTGTGTTGGCTGAAGTCCTCTCAATAGAGGCATCATGATTGTGCATTTAATTTTTGAAATCCATTAAGTTCATGATGAACACCACAGAACTTCCATCTCTGATTTCTCTCAATATAGGGATCTAGAGTGGAATTTAGTGGCACAGGGATGATGTACATCATCCCAGCTTTCCAAAGATGTATGGATCGTGCGTTTTGGTTACCATTTGAAGCTCTGCAAATTTTGGACATGGCCGGAGGTTGGCCGGAGAAGACGGTGGCGTTGGCCATCGTCTGGTCTCTAGATTCAATCAGGAGCGTCCATTCCTGTTTCCAGATTGAATCTCATGCATCCAATGTTATGACTTTTTCAAAGGCTATGTGTGATGCTGTTGCCACATCAATTAATGCTTCCAGATCTGACGCCTCTGGATTTTTGGCATTTTTTATTTTCTGATTTAATTTCTTTTATTTCCATTATTTTCAAATTTTCATATCTTCTTCATTTTTAATCCAAAAAATATGGGACCAATTGCATTCTTCTCCAAATAATTTCTAGTTTCTAATTTTGATTTCTAATATTTTTATTTCATCATTTGATATTTTTTGTGAATTTTCTCTTTTCTGGTTATTTTTAATTCATTTTAAATAGTTTTTGATATTCAAAAAATACAAAAATATTTTCTTAACCTATTTGGATGATGATGAATCTATGAAAAATATTCTCATCAATTTTATAATTGATTTGAGATTTATTTGAGATTTTAGTTCAATTAGGTTATTTTTATTCATTTTTAATTGATTAAAAATAATTTCTGACTTTTAAAAATGCTGAAATTTTTTGTCAAACTTTGTTTGACCTTGTTGAACTTGGGATAAATCACTTGGACCTTTCAAGGTTGATTTGAAGTGATTTTGAAGTTTGACCTTTCTTTTAGTTTTTAATTCAAGTTTATTTTAATATTGAAAATACCAAAAATATTTTGGTTATTGTTTAATCTCCAATCTTCATCTCATTTCTGATTTTCTATTGTTTGACTTTGACTTTCAATGTCATTTGGTCAATACATATGGATTGGTACATCTTATTCCATCTTATGCATTTTTTATCTTTCCATTTTTCCTTATCCATTCTTCATCTCATTTTTCTTCTTCTTCTTTCTCTTTGATCAATGAGTTGAAGGTTGATAAGTTAGCATTGATTAGGGAGACTTAATCTTCCTTGATTCAAATCTAATTCATCTTGATCAATTGATCAAGTGAATGGCTTTGCATTAAGGATAGGTTGTTTTCTAAATCATGCAAAAGGCTTAAACCAATACAAGATCAATTCTCTTTTCCTTTTTGGCATGGCAAGTTGTTGGAACTTGGTTCACTAATCAAGACTTCTAACTTGTATTGTTGCCTACATTATTATTGACCGGCCTCAGATAGTTGTGACTTCTACATAAGTCCAATTACGATTGCTTAACATAGCGTTAAATTTGCCTTATGGAACATTAACTATTAACACTAACCATTAACCATTAACATTTACTTTTTGCTCTTTACTTTTATGCAATTTACTATTCTTTTACATATTATCCATTTGCTTTTCCCTTTTCTCACTTGAGCACATGTTTATGTTAATGCCATTTTCCTTTTGCTCACTTGAGCACATATTTGTATATATATTATTGTGCTTGTGTTTTGTTTTGATTGTTATGGACCAAAGCAACATTGGACAAATGGATTTAATTTCTAGGACATTCCCTATGCAAAAATTGGAGTAAAAAGGACCTTAATGATGAAGATGGATTAGAAGGACCAAATTTCTAAACTCACTCTTGTCCATTCTTGATTTACTTCATGGAACTTTTGATGTGTGTGCTTTTGTGCTAGGGGATTCTATGAGAGCTTAAATTGAAGGACCATTACCATGTTCATCCAAAGGGAAAGACACAAGATACATTGAGGATCTCTTAGGAGACTTGTTTGATTGTTTGAGCTTACTATTATTGTGATTGCTTATTCCAAAGGATGGGAGCTACTTGGATCATCCATATGATCTCAAGAGAGGAACTCCATTGTGCTTTTGTTTCTTTATCCCTCACCTCTTGCTTGCTTAGGATCTTAGCCATTCTTCATCTTCCCTCCACTCTAACCCAAGCCAAAACTTTTTGTGCAAACATTAAACACTTCTTTTTAAACAATAGAAACCTAAGCCTTATGCTTTTGATTTTCAAACTTTCTTTTCATAACACTTATCTTGAATTGAATCTTTAAGTCCACTTTGACCATTTTTGTATATACTTCTATTTGGTAAATATAACCCATTCAAATGTCTTTTTGTGGTTTCAATGGCCACTTTCTTAATCAAATTTTCCATAACCTTTAGCTATTAGGTTTGAGTTATCTTTGTGGTAGATGTAATACTCACCTATATCCTTAGTGATGGACAATGAGTCTTCCATGCTTATTATAGGGTTAACCCCTCACTAGCATGTTGAAGTTATCCTCACATGGTGGATTTGTGGTTTTAGGTCGAGTTTTCTCCCTTTGATAACAAAAGACCTTAAGGCTTTTGGATTAATCAATTCACCAACTCATTTTGAGATTTTTACCCCAAACTACGACGTATTGATCCTAATCTTTTTTAAGATGGTACGTAGGCAATGAGTTTCTCCATCCAAACACAAAATATAAATAAACTTGTATATTCTTTTCTCATATCTTCAATCATGTTTGCACAAACAAATTTTTCACAAAAACAACAACCTTTACAAAAAATGTGAAAGGGGCTCCCTTGGAGTACCTAGGATGTTTTGGGTGCCTAACACCTTCCCATTGCATAACCAACCCCCTTACCCAGATCTCTGTTTCTCTTTTACTAGTTTTTGTTAAAACTTTTAGGTTTTTGTTCGCTTTCTAACCATTCCTTTGGATAAATAGAAGTGCGGTGGCGACTCGACTTGTATGATTTACCTTGGATTTAGTCAATATCTCTATTGGTAATGAATACCCCGCTACAGAAAAGTGGCGACTCTGCTGGGGACTATCATTTTCCTAGTGGGTTTTGCCTAGTTTTCATACTTGTTGTATTGTATTGTATTGTGTTGTGACATATTTTTGTGCAATTTGGGATTACTGTATTGTATGTAATGATTGAATTGCTTGAATATTAATTCCTTGTATGATTGGTGATCTTTGTGAGATGAGTTCTATACCCGGACTCGAGTGCACTTAGGATAGGAGAATGGCGTAGTCTTGTTGACTTGTGTGGAGTTATTCCTTAGCAAGTTTACTTGCAAGTCCATTCACTTGGTGGAGGTCATGTTGGGATCAATAATGTCACACAAGTAAGTTGTGGTTAGACATTACTCTTTCCAATATAGACCTTAGAAGCCAAGGACCTTAGTTTACCAAGCCCATCTTGGCCTATTCTTAGGATGTAGTGCGAAAGTCGTTCAAATGTAAGATTTGATACGATTGTTACGCGATACTACACTCATAAGAGTCTGTCTTGAGAATATTTTTGGAACACAAGTAGTCGTTTCTCCGATAATATCCGAAAGATGGGATGATGACTATGGGAACCTCTTGTAGAACATGTTTGGCAGGTTTAAACCCTAGAACACTCCCTTTGGGTGGTCCTTAACCGAGACTCCATGCTCGTGACTTGCAATAAACCCTTGATTCATGGTTGATCCGTTCATGTATCCTTAATATCAATGGAACTTGGGTGTTGATAAGGTAAAAACCATAATCCACCAAAATGGATGATTGATATTAAGGATGATATGATCTATCCCATGACCTTTGTGCTTTGCTTGATCCTTGAGTGTGATTGCTGCATTCATGCATTCATGCATTCATGCACCCATTTGCATCCATATCATCAATAATGAAGAAAATTTTCCAGGAACATAAGGGGTTTATTTGCAAAATTTTCAGACATGGAAAGACAAAGAAGGAATACAAAGAAGTACAGTTTCAGACAACCAGATTTGAAAGAGTAAGGAATTTGACATCCTATGTACTAGATCCCTTTGGGTTTCAAGACTCGTTTTGGGAAGCTTCTTCCTCTTCTGACTACTCAGGTGGATGAAGGGTTGATGAGTGTATTGGTGCAGTTTTATGATCCCTTATACCGCTGCTTCACATTTCCGGACTTTCAGCTTTTGCCTACACTTGAGGAGTATGCCTACCTTGTGGGTATACCTATTTTAGACCAGCTGCCGTTATGTGGCTTGGAGAGTATTCCTACTTCTCAAGAGATAGCTGACATGTTGCACATAGATGAATCTCTGGTTAGTGCTCATATGACTACCAAAGGTGGAATTCAAGGTCTCCCTTCTGAGTTCCTCATTACTCAAGTCACTATGTATGGGAAAGCCATGAGTGAGGACGCCTTTGAGGCCATATTTGTACTTCTCATCTATGGGTTAGTGTTGTTCCCCAACATCGACAAGTTTGTGGATGTGAACGCTATTAGGATTTTCTCTACTCTTAATCCCGTTCCGACTCTGTTGGGTGACACCTATTTCTCTTTGCATATGAGGAATGCAAAGGGTGGTGGTGCCATTGTGTGTTGTTTGCCTATGTTGTATAAGTGGTTTATTTCTCACTTACCGTAGACGGTCGCCTTCAAAGAGAACAAGGGTTGTCTATGGTGGTCCACGAGACTTATGTCTCTCACTAATGATGATATCTCTTGGTACAACCGCGTGTATGATGGTGTGCAGATTATCGACTCTTGTGGTGAATTCTCCAATGTACCTCTTCTTGGTACATGTGGTGGGATTAACTACAACCCTATTTTGGCACGTCATCAGCTTGGGTTCCCCCTAAAGGATAAACCTAATAATATTCTGTTAGAGGGTGTGTTCTTTTAGGAGGGTAAAGATCCCCAAGGCTTGAAAGGCAGAATGGTCCGCGCTTGGCGCAAGATCCATAGGAAAGGAAGGAAGGAGTTGGGTCCTAAGAATTGTATTGCTATGGAGCCTTACACCGCTTGGGTTAGGAAGAGAGCGTCTGAGTATCTCATGCCTTCCGAGTATCCAAGACCTACACCTTTGGTTATGGCTGGGCCTTCAACCCTCCCTAACCAAGGAGTAGAGGAGTCGAGAGACGAAGACCGATCACGTGCTTGGATCCGTGAAAGAGAGGAGTTGCTTCAGCAGATCAAGGAAAAGGATGCTTTGATAGAGTTCCTCTAACATCAGGTTATTGATGATCCTGATGATGCATGGACTTCTCTACTTCCTCAGTCTTCCAAATTTTGGAAGAGGAAGTACAACCGACTCGCCAAGGAGATGGCGGATATGGAGGCAGCCTACGAAAGAGAGGTGAAGAGACTTCGTGCATCTTATCTTCCTGTGTCCCGGGCTTTAGATGATTGTTTCTAGGGATCCATAAGATGATTATTTTCCTTTCCTCTTGTATATGGTTACCAGTGTTGTACTTCTTTGGTATAAAATATTTCCCAGATATTATGTTTCCATATAAGAGTGTTTAATATTTCCAAAATCTGCAAATAGAACCCTAAAGTTCCTTTGAAATAAAAAAAAAACAAATCATGTGCACAAGCATTGCATGCATCATGTGCATAAGCAGGTTTTGTTCCCGGCTTCTTGTCCTGTGGTCTAACTCTGTGTTCTTCATTTTGAAGACAAGCTGACTCACCGGTACTACACCAGAGCCAACATTTCAAGACTGATGGATCATCTGAAACAAGAGAACCGCGAGCTGAAAGAGGAAGTGGCCAGATTTAGTGCCTTGATGGAATCATTCATGGCTGCTCAGAGCCAGTCTTCTCCGACACCTTCAACTCCTCCCCAGAGGACAGTCATCTCTGATATTGTCTCCTCGACTGTGCCTGCAGCCAGTGCACACTTTGCTCCAACGGCCATGCCAGCCGGATTCCCGTGGGGGATGCCTCCCAATTTCATGCCCGAGGGTCCTACTCCCACCTTTGCTTCTATACCGGCATCTAGCCCGGTCCTTGCTGTTCCTCCTCCCGTCGTGCATACTCTGCCCAGAGTAGACAACACCATCTATCATTCTGAGCCATCTGAAGGCCCAGACGTCTATGAAAAGATGGATGCTATGAACGATCAATTTCTTGAGCTTCGCAAGGAATTGAAAACTCTCAGAGGAAAGGATCTTTTCGGCAAGTCTATTGCCGAACTTTGCTTGGTTCCTAATGTGAAGATCCCTGTGAAATTCAAGGTCCCTGACTTTGAGAAGTACAAGGGGAATACTTGCCCTCTCAGCCACCGGGTCATGTATGCCAGGAAAATATCGACTCAGACCGACAATGACCTATTGCTCATCCATTACTTTCAGAACAGTCTGTCCGGTGCTGCTCTGCGTTGGTACATGGGTTTAGACAGTGCGAACATCTGATCCTTCAACGATCTTGGCGAGGCCTTCGTCAAGCAATACAAGTACAATATGGATATGGCTCCCGATAGGGATCAATTGAGGGTCATGTCCCAGAAGGACAAGGAAACATTTAAAGAATACGCCCAGAGGTGGCGAGAGGTAGCATCACAGATCGTGCCTCCGCTAGAAGAGAAAGAGATGACTAAGATCTTTTTTAAGACCTTAAGTTCTTTTTATTATGAGCGGATGATCGCTAGTGCTCCTTCTGACTTCACCGAGATGGTCTATAAAAAAGGGTTAGAGAAGGATGTCTGACCAGAGAAGAAGGCTCTTCTGCCAAGCGTTATGGGTCGTTTGCGAAGAAGAAAGATGGAGAGGCACATTGTAACACCCCAAAATTTGCCCTCCTCATTCGTGCATTCATTTTTAGGTCATTTAACATTTCATATTGCATTTCATCATGTCAATCAGAATCAGATCTAAGAAGTTTGAACATCATCCAAGACACTTTGTGGGTCCTATCCGGGTAATCAGTCAACACAAGGGAAAGACTTGAGTTACTTCCAACAGGTTCAAATGGGGCCTATTCATCATTCAAAATGCTAATCTTGAAGGAGCAAAAATTTGTTCCTGAGCTGTCATGCTCGCTAGGCGAGCAGAATGGTTCGCCTAGCGAATCCGAACTATCATGCTCGCTAGGCGAGCAGATCCTTTGCTAGGCGAAGCCCACGCGTTTTGAGAAAGATAACAGAAAATCCTGGGCTTGAGTTGCCCTCATTTGAGCCCACCAAGCCACGAAAATCAGGTTATAAGTTCAGAATTCCATTAAGCCAAACCCTATTCTATTCCTATTTACCCTGGTAGAAGAGAAAAGCTAACAGAATTCCATGAATGTTTAATCACTTAACTTCTGAAATGGAGACCACGGGGTTTGGGGTTTCTGAGATCGTACTGTTATCCATGAAGAACCCAAAACCCGCAGGCGCTCGCTAGCACCTCGCTAGGCGAGCACGCAGCGAAGCTTCGCTAAGCGACGCAGTAGCGATCACGACAGTAGCTGCATTTTGCTCTTTAATCCGTTTTGTGATTGTTATGACATGCTTTCTCCTGCATCCATGCACTGTTTGTTGTCATGTTTCTTTTGTTTGGTGCGACTCTTAATTGCACCCCGTCTCGTTTCTCTAACCTGTTTGTTGAGTTTTTGTGAGGGCTCACATGACTCCTGAAAGGATAGCTTGCTTGGTATTCCACTTTATTTGTGGGATACCACCTGGAGGTTTATTCAGATTACATGTACTGACTCGCTTTCTTTGTTGGTGCTAGCTTGAGGGATCTCCGGGTTTCTTGTCTCTTTAGTTGCTATTGCTTCGGATTCTTATCCGTGCGGTAGATCTCTTGATCCCTTTACTTTTCCTGCATTTTTACCACTTTCATGGCTGGAAGACCTCGATAGGAGGCAATGTTTTTGTGTGTTTACTTTTGTGCCCGAAGACCTCCCAGAAGAGGCACCAGTGCTAAATACCTCCATGAAGAGGCAATTGACGGATAAAAGGGATTAGTAGTCAATCCCCCGTTATTCAGTGCGTCGTTCTTTAAGATCACACTACGTGTCGATGCTTCAGAACAAAAGCTCAAGATCTTTTGTCCGGTCGGTCAGTGGAGAGGGTTCCATCTTTCTGAACCCCCACGCCTTGCATTTGGTCATGGAATCACAAGCATGGCCACATTGTTGATTTGTATCTTACCATTAGGGTTTCATCTTGTTTTGCTTATCAATTAACCCTAACTTCATTAAGAGATGGTACTTTTTGTTCTTGTTATTCATGTAGGTGATCATGCTTCAAATCAAGGCAAGAACAAGGTCTTTTGGTCAAGAGAAATACAAGATTACTCCATGTGATTCAAAGGTGGTTCATGTGTTTATTTCCATGCCACATCACCCAATATTCAAAGTCACTTAATCCCTAATCAATTTTTCATCAAGGGTTGCTCACTATATCATCACGATGGCTTGAAACGCAAGAAAGTGTCAATTTTTCACAAAGAGGTGCAAGTTGGTTTGACCTAATTTGCAAGTATGCCATGCCTTTGGTCCAAACTCCATAAATCCTTCAATTTTTATCCAATTTCCAAGTTTCTTTGAGACAAGTGTGACTTTTAAGATCCTCTACAACTTTCGTTCAAGGGTCAAATACTAATTCATTCGTTAAAGACCTCATTTGTGCAAAGGACCAAGTTGCCAAACTGGGCCAAAACCTTGCCATGACCCTTACTTTCCACCCTTGACATTTTCAACTCAAGCACTCTTTTGAACCCATTCCTTTTGCATTTTTTTAAGCTTATGTCAAAGATAATTTTGGCCCAAGTTTGGCTCAAAATGCACGAGGGAATCAAAATGTATGACATCATGAACATAGGACCTCAAAATGACCAACCAGGTTGCAAAGTACTTGACCAATTACCCATCCCAAAAACCATTTTAATCATTTTTAAAAAAAAATTATCTCAACTTTGGAGGTCAAACTTCTCAAAAAAAAAAATTTAACCTCTCACATTTTTCTTGAACTTTTATTTTGTGTTTTCAACCCTCTTTGACATTTTCTCTTTTATTTTCTTTTATGAATCTTTTTTTAATTCATTTTTTTCATTTTTATTTTACTTTTGATATTAACTTGATGTTTTTAATTGAGTTTATTGCTTTGTTGATGATTTCTTACACATTCCAAATCTTTGGTAGATGGACTTGAGGTTGATTCAACATTCTCTGATCCAAAACTATTGATAGATGATCTTGAATCATCTCCAATACTTTGCATTAATGATAGGTTAACCCTAGATGTGTCATACTTTGAGTCCTTTGATTTTCAGATGGAATGATTCCTATATGTTTCCTTGATTCTCTTTTTCATTCTTTCCACTTTCGTCTTCTCTCTTCTTTTTTATCATTGTGTGGCATATTGCTCGAGATTAACTTTATGTTAATTCTCTAACTTGTCTGACACATACATTGACCGGCCTCAGATAGGTATGGCTTCTACATAAGCCTACTTACGATTTCTTAACATAGCACTAAATTATCCCGACACAATTTGTTGACCATTAACTCCTAACGTTACTTCTTGCTCTTTACATTATTGTCATTTATTTCTTGCCATTTAATTCAAGTCATTTAGTTTATGTCATCTACCTTTATTTCATTTACTTAATTCACTTAATTTGCATGTCCCATTAATCATCATATCACTTCATACTCTACTCCTTTTGCCTTATTCATTTGTTGCTTCTTATCTTGTTTGATTGATCTACTTGTTAATCTTAATGAATCAAAACATGATAAAGCAACTTGGACTTAATCTTAACCATATGCTTGACTTGGAGTGTTGAAGACCTTTTGGACTTTGACTTAGGTTTAGACCATTTGCTTGACTTAGAGTGATCTTGGGACTTATGGACCTTGTGCACTTTGACTTGCTTTGCTCCTATTGAAATTTTGAGTTTGTGATTATTGTTCATCTACTTTATGCCTCTTGCATTCATCTTTTTATGTTTATCCCACTTTTTACACACACGTGGCTTTCTCTTGGGCAACCTAACAGTGAGACATATGACAGTACACTTTGCACCCACATGGATTTCTCTTGGGCCACCTAATAATGAGGCCTTAGACTAGTTTTTGTATGATCATACATATTTATTTGTTCATCATTTCTATTCCTTTGATTTGGTTTAATCAAATTCACATTTGATCTACTAAATCCCTTCATTTGTTACATTTCTCCTTTGTCTTTGTCAAGTGATCATAAGTCCCTTGGTCACTTGATGGGACTGGTCTCTATTACTTTGGATCCTCATTCTTCCAACAAGTTCAAGACTTTAGTGGACTACAGATCTCCTCAAAGGCCAGTCATCTGACTCATCCCCATAAGCACCTTTGGGAATCTGCTTCAACAACTTGTCAGACATTAACTAGGTTTGTATGTCATGAGCCTTAAGTAATAGAGACTGATGAGAGAGGATCTTCCCTACACTTGTCTAAAATATCTCTGAGTACGAGAAGAATGACCCAACTTCTTAGAGTATTTGTCTGTGTTTATAGACTCTAGTGACACACCTTTATTGTTAACCCCTACCTTTTCAGGGACGCACCTTTATGGTTAACCCCCTACCTTTTCAAGGACACACGTTTATAGTTAACCCCCTGTCTTTTTAGGGACACACCTTTATGGTTAACCCCCTACCTTTTCAGGGATACACCTTTATGGTTAACCCCCTACTTTTTCAAGGACACACCTTTATGATTAAGCCCCTACCTTTTCAAGGACACGCCTTTATGGTTAACCCCCGTTTCTTGGTTATGACACCACAATTCTGGATTGGTACCTTCATAGTTATTCCCCTCTTCTTGGTTTGAACACCTCTTCCTTAACATGTTAGACCCAATACTTTGGTAAGACCTTTGTCATGTGAGTCTATGGATTTGACAAGTTTCCTTTCTTTTAGTTTAAACACCACCCTCAGTCTTATCTTTTTTTCACCCTTTGTCCTCTGAACTACGGAGCTCTGGCTTCCTCATTGCACTATGAGGATACATAGGCACGAGTCTAAGACCCTAATTTTGACCCTAAGATCCCTCATGGCATAATTTCATTGCACATTGCATTGCCTCAAGGATCATAGCATCTTGGCTCCTTAACCCTTGGGTTGGGACTTGTGTTAGTTGGTTGGAGGAACCAAGCATGCTTGAATTGTATATTATTGCTTTTCCTATTTTGTTTAAAAACCCTTCTCCCATGCCAAAAGGAGAAGTTATGACATTGTTGGCACATAAATACAATGATATTCATTCAATAAATTCATGTCAAATGTTTGTTTTTCCAAATTATTTTCACTTTTTGCTTTTTTGCATGAAATTGGTGATCACAAAAAACCCTAAAAAAAGAATAAAATCAATCTTTTCACCTGCATAATGATTTGCCTTGTTTAAATTCTAAAATCTCTTTTATATCCAAAATCATTATGCAGGTTGATCAAACCCATTGAACATAATGATCCAACACCATCTCCCAACTTTGAGTTCCCTGTATTTGAGGCCGAGGAAGATGATGTTGAAGAGATTCCTGATGAGATTACCCGTCTACTTGAGCACGATAAGAAGATCATTCAGCCACATCTTGGAAATCTGGAAACAGTCAACTTGGAGTTTGAAGATTGTGTTCGTGAGGTGAAGATTGGGGCGCTCATTGAAGAGTCTGTAAAAAAGGGGTTGATTGAGTGTCTACGAGAATACGTCGACGTCTTTGCCTGGTCATATGAAGACATGCCTGGTCTGGATACTGATATTGTGCAACATTTCTTGCCTTTGAAGCCTGAGTGCGTGCTTGTGAAGCAGAAGCTCAGAAGAACTCTTCCTGACATGGCAGTGAAGATTAAAGAAGAAGTTCAGAAGCAAATTGATGCGGGGTTTCTGGTGACTTCTACATATCCTCAATGGGTGGCCAATATTGTGCCCGTGCCTAAGAAAGATGGAAAAGTCTGAATGTGTGTGGACTATAGAGACTTGAATAAAGCTAGTCTGAAAGATGATTTTACTCTATCATACATTGATATGTTAGTAGATAATACAGCTAAATTCAATGTCTTCTCATTTATGGACAGATTTTCCGATATAATCAGATTAAGATGGCACCCGAGGATATGGAGAAAACAACATTCATCACACCTTGGGGAACATTCTGTTATCGAGTGATGCCCTTCGGTTTGATGAATGCCGGAGCTACGTATCAACGAGCTATGACTACCTTGTTTCACGATATAATGCACAAGGAGATCAAGGTATATGTTGATGATATGATTGCAAAGTCGAGAACGGAAGTTGAACATGTAGAGCACTTGTTAAAGCTTTTTCAGCGTTTGAGGAAGTACAAACTTCGTCTGAATCCTAACAAGTGTACATTTGGAGTCCGATCCGAAAAGTTATTGGGCTTTATTGTCAGTGAGAGAGGTATTGAGGTTGATCCTTCCAAGGTCAAAGCAATACAAGAGATGCCTGCGCCCAAAACTGAGAAGCAAGTCTGAGGTTTTCTTGGCCGCTTGAATTATATTTCCAAATTTATATCCCACATGACTGCCACATGTGCGCCTATATTCAAGCTCCTTCGGAAAGATCAGCGTCGTGCTTGGACCGAGGATTGCCAGAAGGCCTTTCACAGTATTAAATAATATTTGTCCGAGCCTCCGATTGTGTCTCCGCCTGTGGAAGGGAGACCCTTGATTATGTATCTGACTGTTCTTGAAGACTTTATGGGTTGTGTCCTTGGTCAGCAAGATGAATCAGGGAAGAAAGAATATGCATCTACTACTTGAGTAAGAAGTTCACTGATTGTGAGTCTCGATACTCAATGCATGAGAAGACATGTTGTGCTTTGGCTTGGGCTGCTAAGCTCTTACGCCAGTATATGTTGAATCATACGACTTGGTTGATATCCAAAATGGATCCAATCAAGTATATCTTTGAGAAGCCTGCTTTAACTGGGAGGATTGCCCGTTGGCAGATGTTGTTGTCTGAGTATGATATTGAGTATCGAGCTCAGAAAGCTATTAAAGGTAGTATCTTGGCTGACCACTTGGCACATCAACCAATTGAGGATTATCAGTCAGTTCAGTATGACTTCCCTGATAAGGAGATTCTGTATTTGAAAATGAAAGATTGCGATGAGCCTACGCTCGATGAAGGGCCAGAGCCTGGTTCCCGATGGAGCTTGGTGTTTGATGGTGCTGTAAATCAATATGGAAATGGTACTGGGGCAGTAATCATTACTCCTCAGGGCACACATTTTCCTTTTACAGCAAGGCTAACTTTCAAATGCACGAATAATATGGTGGAGTATGAGGCGTGTATTATTGGATTAGAAGAGTGTATTGATCTTAGGATCAAGCATCTTGATGTTTATGGTGATTCGGCCCTTGTTGTTAATCACATTAAGGGTGAATGGGAGACGAATTAGCCTGGCCTCATCCCATACAGAGATTATGCGAGGAGGATTTCAACATTCTTTACTGAGTTTGACTTCCATCACATTCCTCGAGACGAGAATCGGATGGCAAATGTTGTTGTTATGCCTGCTTCGATGATAGTGGTGAAATTCTGGAATGAAGTCCCCAATATTACTGTGATGCGCTTGGATAGACCAGCTCATGTATTTGGAGTGGAAGAAGTAAAAGATGATAAGCCATGGTATTATGACATCAAATGTTTTCTTCAGAGTCAGGTTTACCCGCCTGGGGCATCTGTTAAAGATAGAAAGACTTTGAGGAGATTATCTGGCAGTTTCTACCTCAATGGAGATGTGCTTTATAAGAGAAATTTTGACATGGTTCTGCTTAGATGTGTGGATAGACACGAAGCAGACCTGTTGATGACTCAAATCCATGAGGGTTCATTTGGTACTCATTCCAATGGACATGCCATGGCAAAGAAAATGTTGAGAGCAGGCTACTATTGGCTGATAATGGAGTCTGACTGCTAAAAATACGTGAAGAAATGCCATAAGTGTCAGATTTATGCGGATAAGATTCATATTCCCCTGACACTTCTGAATGTGATTTCATCACCATGGCCTTTCTCTATGTGGGGAATCGACATGATTGGCATGATAGAGCCAAAGGCGTCCAACGGTCACAGATTTATTCTCGTATCAATTGATTACTTCACCAAGTGGGTTGAAGCGGCATCATATGCGAATGTGACCAGGCAGGTGGTTGTGAAGTTTATCAAGAATCAACTCATATGCCGTTATGGTGTGCCAGATAAGATCATTACTGATAATGGATCTAACTTGAACAATAAGATGATGAAAGAGCTGTGTAGCGAGTTCAAGATTGCACATCATAAGCTGCTAACAAGAATATCAAGCAAATGGGGCTGTCGAAGCTGCTAACAAGAATATCAAGAAGAATGGGGCTGTCGAAGCTGCTAACAAGAATATCAAGAAGATTATCCAAAAGATGGTTGTTACGTACAAAGATTGGCATGAGATGTTGCCATTTGCTTTGCATGGCTATCGTACATCTGTCCGCACTTCAACAGGGGCAACCCCTTTCTCTCTTGTATATGGAACGGAGGTTGTGCTCCCAGTGGAGGTTGACATCCCATCAATGAGAGTCTTGATGGAAGCCAAGTCGATTGAGGTCGAATGGGTTCAGAGTCATTATGACCAATTGAATTTGATTGAAGAGAAGAGATTGACTGCCATGTGTCATGGTCAGTTATATCAGCAAAGGATGAAGAAAGCCTTTGATAAGAAGGTCAAGCCTCGTGTGTTCCGAGAAGGTGACCTTGTGCTCAAGAAAGTTTTGTCTTTCGCGCCCGATTCCAGGGGCAAGTGAACTCCAAACTATGAAGGTCCATATGTTGTTAAGAGAGCCTTTTCATGCGGTGCTTTGATACTTACAACTATGGATGGGGAGAATTTCACTCGTCCTGTGAATTCAGATGCAGTAAATAAATACTTCGTCTAAAATAAAAACAGAATAGCTCGCTAAGTCGAAAACCCGAAAGGGCGACTTAGGCAAAAATGAGCGTCTTGGTGGATTGAAAACCCGAAAGGGCGATTCAGGCAAAAGTTAGAGACATAAAAAATGAATATATATCCCGCTAGACTGAGTACCTCACCCTGGGGCAATCTAGGCAAAAATTAGGGATTTGACAAGTAACTGCATCCTGACAAGACTTTGTCTTACAAACCGTCTTCTATCAGAGAATTTCGCTCAGTCATCTTCAACTGAAGCTTCAAATACATTGGATTCAGAGTTGGTGGAGAAATGGTCATTATGTTCAATGTATCCTTTTTCCAATATATATCACCAATTTCAAATTTCTAAAGATCCATGGAGTCTTGCCATTTGCAGACTACCATTCCATCAAATAAATTTGAGCCTTTATCCAGTTCTTTACACTCTTATTTGTTTCTATTCAACATATGTTTGCATGTTTTATATGATAAATATCATTATTTTAAACAAATAAAGTTTTTACAAACTATTTTTAGACAAAGTGAACATTCACAAAAGACTGAAAAAGGATAATTGGGACACCTTCAGTGCTCTCCCAAGGATAGTATGATCTCCAAAAGGGTAAGACATTTGTTCATATTCCTAGCATATATGTTATCCTCTTCATCATATTTCAGGTTGTCTCCTCAGTGAGCGTAAGAGAAAGTGATGCACCACCCAGATCCCCTGAGAGTCTGGAGTTTGGTCCTAATCTTCTAGCTCCCCAGTGAGGCTGGATCTAGCATCTGTGTTATCAATTATATGGTTGTCATCCCTCACATGGATTGACCTAAAATCCCTTATAGATTGATAAATCGGTATGCTATCTTTTCGAGGAAGTTGGTATTCCCTCATTCAAATTGGAAATCCCCCGCAGAGTGAGCAAGAACTCCCTTCATGAGCATTTGGTTTATAGCTTATCCCCTGTTGACTCGCTTACATTAATCTCCAGCAGGTTTGCCTTTTGTTCATCCTCAGCAGGGTTATTCATCATAGACTTCCCCAGTTTGGTCCTCAGCAGTAGTTTCCTAGTGGAGTTGCCTGATCGGAGTCTGATTGTTGTTTGCTTCCTCCTTCTTGGATAATTTTCCTCCTAGTAGAGCGGGTGATGAAAGTGTTTATTTTTCTATCCCTAGTGGAGCAATGTTTCCCTTTTCCCCGGCAGAAATTCGTTTTTCCAAGCAGTTGGAGGAAATGTGACGGTCATTGGAACTTTTGTTTAGTGGTTATTCCCCACAGAGTTTCATCTCTCTCCTTGATAATTTCCCTAGTAGAGTTTCTTCTATAAAGGATCTTATCCGTGCTTAGCTTCCTCAGCTAAAGGCTTTACCTGTTTTCAGTTTGGCGTTGGAACTTCGAGGAAGATGTGTTGATTCCTTCCCCAGCGGAGTGACTGTTTCTCCCTTCTCCGTAGCAGAGATATTTCCTTCCGTGATTAGAAGTGAATGTTATTTGATGTGCTTCTGTTTAGTGGTTGTTCCCCACAGAGGTCCACATTATCCCCTGATAAGATCCCCAGTAGAGTTCTTTTCTGACTGATCTTATCCTTGCCTCTGCATACTATTGGAAGATCCCCAACTTTGGTGATGGTGATCCCTTGCTTATTCCCAATAGCGGTCTCTGATCCCCGGTAATCCTGCTTGCTCCCCTAGCATGGGCCTTTTCTCCCCTGCAGAGATTTGTGTTTCCTGGTATTTGTTGCCCTCATCAGATTGGAATTCTCTTGTGGGCATGGCTTTCTCTTTTGAGATGTAGTATCGGATGTTTGTCCGTTGATTCTTGGACCTGTTTGTGCTAGATATGTTTGTTTGTCAGCATTAATCATACATAGACCGCGCATATACATGCATAATTATAACATTCAGATATTCATATTGCATTCTTTGCCATATATCTTTGTTTATTATCTCCTGCCATTTGGTGATATATATTTCCCCAAGCAAATGTTTGTGTCTGATCTCTCAACATAGAGTCAGCCCCATAGGCAAAAAGCGTCTATCCTTTCTTCCATATTCCCCACTGAGTTATGTCCTCGTGGATGATTATTATTTCAGTTTCCTCCCAAAATATGTATTGGGATGGAATTACTCCCCTGAGTTATATCCTCATTGGGTGGAGTCTTATTTCATTGTGTCTCTATAGTTTGTTCCTAGATTGACTCCTCTCTTGTTATTTCCCATGCATTTCCTTGTGGTTCAGTTGACCAATTGCTTAGTAAGCAGTAATTATTCAGTCCTTCCCTAGCGGATGTTGTGGCCTTCTACCCAGTAACCGGTAGTTGTAAGTCCTATTTTTGTGGTTTTCTACCCAGTAACCGGTAGTTGTAAACCCCATTTTATCCCCTTGCAGAGTTAACCCTTAATTTTGTTCATCCTAACCGGTGACGGTTACTCTCTTCTGTGGTTTTCTACCCAGTAACCGGTAGATGTAATCCCCTCTTTGTCGGTAATCTTTATCCAATATTCAGTATTGATATTCCTTCACCTTTTGAGTATATTTCCTAGTAACTATTGATATATCTCTTGGATAACTGCTCTGATTAAGTAATTTATCCCTGGCGAGTCATCTTTCATTTACCCATGTTTGGTAATGATTGTCTCTCCCCTTGATTGGTCATCATTTTATACCCATTAGTCGATATTCCGATGTCCTTTCTTTTCGGTCAATTTATCCTTTATTAACCCAGTAACCGGTTGTGGATAATCTTACATGCGAATATGTTATCTATGTTCTGACGGTAATAGATAATATATCTCATGCGCTCTTCAGTCGAAGTCTTTTTCTTCCCCAGTTGAGTAAGGTTCGCATTTCCTTATGGAATCGAATGTCCATCCTGTAATTGAGTCCGCTTTTTCAGCACTCCTTTCGGATGATGAGTGTCTTGGAAATATTCCCCAATTCACGCCTGGTTGGTCATCTATTATATGCCTAGTAACCAGTATCCTTGGTGTTCCTTCCTTCTGCTCCCTATTATGACTTTTGTCCCCTGTGGAGTCAGATTTTCCTGAGTTGAAATATACCTTTTTTAGGTCTTCCTCAGATGTTTTGGATGATTGATATCTCTCACCCTCATACCGGTCTTAGATATTCATTCTCCCCGAGCGTGTTGTTCTCTCACCCTTATACCGGTGATTTGATCACATGTCTCTTTGAGCTTATTACCCATTAACCGGTAATACCTCATTTTGTTTCATCCTCAGTTGAGTTCTTTATGGATTTTCCCAGCCTGAGTCCCTTAGTGGGTTTCCCCCATCCGAGTCCGGATTTTTGTTCGAAGTATCCTTTGTGGATAGTTGGCTGTATTGGCATATGCATCTTTGCGTCAGCTCGAATCTTTCCATTGATTCATTTTCGTGGAATCCCTTCGTGTCCCTCAGCAAGTTTCAAGTCGTGACCTGCTCACGCGTTTTTATCCCCTTTACTCCCCAGTAAAGTCCCCAGAGTCTCTGTCCCATTTATGAGTGTATTACTCATATGGATTCTCAGTTTCTTGTGATTTCTTTTTACTTCGTGGACATATATTCCCATAGAGTATTAACTTTTGCATACATACATTTGCATCATGAGGTCTTTTAGGGACCAAAATTCGTCTCTTTGTTATTATTTAAGCCCATTCTATCTCAAGGGTCATAGCATCTTGACTCCTTAACCCTTGGGTTGGGACTTGTGTTAGTTGGTTGGAGACCACCAAGCATGCTTGAATTGTATATTATTACTTTTCCTATTTTTTTTAACTAACCAAAAGCACAAAAATATGTCACTAACTTGTTTGTTTTGAAGCTGAAGCAATCATGTGATCCAAGGCTCCTAGGTGGCCCTTATGCTCAATGAAGTGGCCAGATGAAATTGGAAGCAAGCATGAAAATGGTTCATAAATATCTCAATCATCATATATGCCTCCCAAGTATCTCAATTTGTCAATTTGATCAAGATAAACCAAAAGGCTTGAGGGTTGTTTCCCAAGGAAACCCTAATTCATCTGTGCATTGATTATGCCTTGCTCATGAAGCAACCTCAACCCATGATCAAATAAAATCAAGGGAAATTATTTAATTCATCATTTAATGCATATATGAACTTATGTGAGTATCCTCAATCATCAATTCATTAAGATTTGAAGTTTGGACTTGAGAAGTTGATCAGTCAATTCATCTAACTAGTTTGAAATCCACTGAGACCTAACTTTTGATGTGTTTGTCAAATGAATATGATCCAAAGATAAAACATGTTCTTACGAACCATATGAACAACTTTAATGTTCATCAAAAATACATTTGAAACTTGTAAGGTCATCATTCATTTCAAAACATTATAGGTCATTTTGACTGAAACCCTAATTTTGGGTCAACTTCCCAAGGACCTAACTCCTTCATTTTTCATTATTTTGATATGGGATCAAGTTCATTGGAAATTTTAAGATGTCTACTTCAATTTTTATGTTGGAAAAAATTTCATAATCCTAAAAGAAACACATTTGATAATACAAAACATTATAGGTAACTTTGGACCAAAGCCATTGAATCTTGAAAAAGTCCAACTTCAAATGCCCATACCTTTCTCATAAAAAATCTAAATGATGCAAAACCTAAGTCTAACTTTATTATCTTGAACATATCTACAACTTTTATGTTGAAGGTTTTATCATTTGAGGCTTTCATCATTGAAACAGAAGGGATTGAAGTTGGTCCATTTTGGCAAAATTCACATACACATGTTTTGCACCTTGAACTTCATGATCAGTTTTCAATAATTTCCCAACACCAAATGGATTTTTGTTCAACATAACATTTGTTCCTCATGTCAATACCTTTCCAACCATTACCCATATCGCTATGTTCCAATTGGGAAAATGGTATTTTCGAAGAGGTAAAGATTTATATTCATTTATGGAAACCATATCAAAACTTTGTGCACAAGCCAATGCTATGAAATCTGCACGTCTAAAACACTTCAATTACACTTTAGCTTGCATTTTCCATCAAGTTTGGGCCTCCCATGCGCCTGTGCAGGCCCATGCATGGAGGCCCTCATTTCACATTCACACGGATTTTGCATTGCTTGCATCACCTATTGCTATAAATACACATGCCTGGCTTCATTCAATTCCAACCTTAAGGCGCCTGAATTGCTGCAGAACTGAATCCTTAACCTTCACTCAAAGGAATTTTGCTTTTCACTTTCATTTTTCAAGTTCAATTTTCAACTATACTGGTTGATCATTGAGCTTCAATTCCTTAGCCTAGCCTCCTTTCCATCTCAAGATCACACTGCATCAAAGAATTGGAGAAGATTTTGCCATTGAAAGTTTCACTTCAAAGGTTGTTGTCCAAACTTTTTTTATTCGAAACTGCCTGGATCTTGCTCATTTCTTGTGATTGTTGGTTCCTCTGAAGTCCTCATGTGAGAGGCAATTGATTTGTGCATTTAATTTCATGAATTGATCAAGTTCAGTTTGAACACCATAAATTTCTACCTCAGATTTCTCTTCATATAGTGATCTTGAGTAGAAACCAATGGTACAGGGGTGATGTACATCACCCCACTGCCTACGTACCATCTTAAAAAAGATTAGGATCAAAACCTCGTAGTTCGGGGTAAAAATCTCAAAACAAGTTGGTGAATTGATTGGTCCAAAAGCCTTAAGGTCTTTTGTTATCCAAGAGAGAAAACTCAACCTAAAACCACAAATCCACCATGTGAGGATAGCTTCAACATGCTAGTGAGGGGTTAACCCTATAATAAGCATGGAAGACTCATTGTCCATCACTAAGGATATAGGTGAGTATTATATCAACCTCAAGTATAACTCAAACCTAATAGCTAATGGTTATGAAAAGTTTTGCTAAGAAAGTGGCCATTGAAACCATAAAATATTTGAATGAGTTATATTTACCAATGAAAAGTATTTACAAAATATGGTCAAAGTTGACTTAAAGATTCAATTCAAAATAAGTGTTATGAAAAGGAAGTTTGAAAAATCAAAAGCATAATGCTTAGGTTTCTAATGTTGAAAAGAAATGTTAATATTTGCACAAAAGTTTTGGCTTGGGTTAGAGTGGAGGGAAGAAGAAGAGTGGCTAAGTCCTAAACATACAAGAGATGAGGGAAAAGAAATAAGACCACAAATGGAGTTCCCTTCTTGAGATCATATTGATGATCCAAGTAGCTCCCATCCTTTGGAATAAGCAAGCAAATAAGCAAATACTCAAGCAATCAATCAAGCAAGCAAGCTCTTAGGCATCTTCCAATGGCTCTTATGTCTCTCACTTTAAAAGCTCATGACAATGGTTTTTCACTTAGGCTCAAGTTGGAATCCCTAGAACAAGAACATACACATCAAAAAGTTATATAATGCAAACAAAGAATGGATAAGAGGGAGTTTAGAGAATATGTCCATTCAATTCCTCTTCAATATTAAGCATTCTAAAGGCGGGAGGCCTAGTTGCTCTTTGACTTTTATAGCATTCTAAAGGCATAAGGCCTAGTTGCTCTTTGACTCCATTTTTGCATAGGGAATGTCCTAAAGTCTAAGTCCTTTTGTCCATTTGCAATTGGTTCACAACAATCAAAATAAAAACACAAGCACAGTAGTATATACACAATTATGTGCTCAAGTGTGCAAAAGGCAAATTGCATTAACATAAACATGTGCTCAAATGAGCAAAGGGAAAAAGCAAATGAATAACATGTACAAGAATATTAAATTGCATAAATGTAAAGTGCAAGAATTAAAAGTTAATGGTCAATAGTTAGTGTTAGTGTGCCATAAGGCAATTTAGCGTTATGTTAAGCAATCGTAAGTGGACTAATGTAGTAGTCACACCTATTTGAGGCCGGTCAATAAAAATATAGGCAACAAACACAAGTTAGAGATCTTGATTAGTGAATCAAGCTCCTACAACTTGTCATGCCAAAAGAAGATGAGAAATGATCTTGTATTGATTTAGGTTATTTGCTTGATTAGGAAGCAACCTATCCTTAATGCAAAGCCATTCACTTGATCTATGATCAAGATGAATTAGATTTGAATCAAGGAAGGTTAAACCTCCCATTCATCAAGGCTAACCACCAATCTTTAACTCATTGATCAAAAAGAAAAAGATGAATAAGAAGGAACATTAATGGAAATTCAAATGAAGTAATCAACATACATTGACCAAAGATAGATGGAATCAAGGTCAAACATTAGTAAGCAGAAGCATAATGAAACTTAGAAGTCAAGAAACAAATAAAACACTTTTTGGTATTTTTCAAAATTAAAATAATACTTGAATTAAAATAAACAATTAAAGGTCAAACTTCAAATCCATTTCAGATCAACTTTGAAAAGTCCAAATGGATCATCCTAAGTTCAACAAGGTCAAACAAAGTTTGACAAAAAAATTCAGCATTTTTAGAAACCAGAAACTATTTTTAATCAATTAAAAATGCATAAAAATAACCTAATTGAATTAAAATCTCAAATCAATTAATAAATTGATGAGAACATTTTTCATAGATCCATCATCATTCAAAGAGGTTAAGAAAATATTTTTGTATTTTTTGAATATCAAAAACTATTTTAAATGAATTAAAAACAACCAGAAAAGAGAAACTTCATAAAAAATATCAAATTATAAAATAAAAAATATTTAAAATAATTTTTAGAAACTAGAAATTAAAATAGAAACAATGCAATTGGTCTCACATTTTTTGGATTAATAATGAATGAGATATGATTTTTTGAAATGAAATGGAATAAAAGAAATAAAATAGAAATAAAAATCAGAAATAAAAAATAGGAAAAAATGTAAGGCATTGGACCTAAGCTCATTAATTGAGCAGGCGCATCAATCGGTTCCCAAGCGCGCGTCCATTAAACACACTAGTCAACTGAGCAACATGTGGACATTAAAAAAGTCATAAAAAGGAAGGATCCAGATTAGATCTGGAAATGAGATCGCATGACCATGATTTGATCTGGAATTGGGACGGTGGTATACACAACCGTCTTCTCTGGCGAGTTCTCCAGTTCCGGTGAGAGTTGCAGACATGGCAACCTCAACCAAATGCCACGATCTATACAACAATGGAAAGTTGGGGTGATGTACATCACCCCTGTATCATCTATTTTCTCTCTAGACCTCCATGGAAAGAGAAATCAGAGGTTGAAAATTATGATGTTCAACTGAAACTTAATGGATTTTCAAAATTCAAAGCATCAATCAATTGCCTCTGATGAGAGGACTTCAGCCAGCCCAATAAATGCAAGAAACAAGTTATAAACAAAGAGATTCGAAGAAGGAAAGTTTGAATATCCACCTCTGAAATGTGGATCTTGAGAGCACGATTCTCCTCAGTTAATGCTTGCAGTATGATCAAGTGATGAAGATGAAGCAAGGTCAAGGAATTATAAATCTGAAAATCAACCAATGTAGTTGAAATTCATATTTGAATTTTTGAAAAGAAAGTGGAAATTCCTTTAAGTATGGCTATGGAGGGATTCTTGCAGCATAACAGGCGCCTTCAGGTTTCTCAATTGTGAAGCCTAACACTCCTATTTATAGCAATTGGCAAGGCAAATGCATGAACAAAGTGTGTGCATGAATGAAGAGGGCCTCCATGCATGGGCCTGTACAGGCGCATGGAGGGCCCAATTCTGATTGCAAAAGAATGCTGGTATCACTTTGAGTAGGAATGGACGTGCAGAAATGATGTTATGAGCTCGTGCAATGTGTTTTCAACTTGTTTCCAAAAATGCACTAACATAATATCCTCTTCGAAAATTCCAATTCCAAAAATAGAACATGGCCTTATGGGTAATGGTTGGAAAGCTCTTGGCATGAGGATAAATTTTTATGTTGAACAAAACATCATTTGGAATTGGGAAATTGATGAAAATTGATCATAAAGTGCAAGGTGCAAAACATGTGCATGTGAAAATTTCCAAAAATGATCAACTTCAAGCCCTTCTGGTTCAATGATTCAAGCTCCATATGACAAAACCTTCAACATCAAAGTTGTATATCTTTTCATGAAAATCAATTTGGACTTCAATGTTGTATCATTTGGATTTTTGGTAAGAAAGTTATGGGCACTTGAAGTTGGACTTTTTCACATTTCAATGCCTTTGGTCCAAAGTGACCTACAATGTTTTGCATTATCACATGTATTTATTTTTGGATTATTGTAGCAACCTGAAAAATACAGTGCGCGAAAAAACAACCGACGAAAGAAAATGACAGAAGAGTCGCCACCGTGCGTTATTCGTCCCAAATGAGGGGAAGGAAATGCTCGAAGTAAACCTGAAAAAGGAAAGGACAAGACGGGGTCTCGCAACCAAATCTTGGGTTCGGGAGTCGGTTATGCGAAGGGAAGATATTAGCACCCCTACGCATCCGTAGTACTCTACGGGATCCACTTTTGTAGTTCTTGTCTAAAGGGTGTGAGTTTATCTTGTACTGTTTACCAAAAAAAAGGGTTAAATGAAAATGACTCGCGCGGATGTCGCATCCACTGCATACGTATCTCATCTGAATATGAGAATCAGAGTCTTCGTAGCTCGGTTGACCTATGGGTTGGGGGGATGTGTGCTTGCTAAGACATCGCGTCTTATGCCTACGTATCTCATCTGGAATGAGAATCAGAGCAAGCCGTAGTTCGGCTAACTACGGGGTTATGGATTGGGTTTTGGACGAACGACGTCACTACGCAATCTACCGGATGCTCGACCTTTGGAGACTTACTCGCCTATAGTAGAAGGAGTTAACGTGTTGCTTTGGGTTTTAGGGTTTGGGATGCTCAAGGGCAAAAAGACAGTCCTTGACGAAGGAACCGCGCTACCTGCAGGGGTACGAACACATACAAAACAAACATGTATAAAGTAAGTGTGCCAACAAGGGGCTTAGAAGTAAAAAAACAAAAGAAAACAAATGCCTCCTATCGAGGTCTTCCAGCTAAGAAACCGATAAAATGCGGAAAAGAGGTAAAAGTACCACACGGATAAAGATCCGAAGTAACAGCAGTTAAAGGAGTAAGAAACCCGAGGATCTCCCAAGCTAATGCCATCAAAGAAAGGTGAGTCAGTACAGGTAATTGGAATGAACCTCCAGGGGGTATCCCACAAATACTCAACAAAAACTCAACAAAAGGGTTAGTGAAACACGATAAGCATTTTTTTCATGGATAACAGTATGGTTTCAGAAACCTCAAATCCTGTGGCATACATTTCAGAAATCATGTGATTAAACATTCAAGGCATAGGTTTCACCCATGCATAATTAAACCCGTGGGCAAAAACATAATGAAATTCATCCATTATACCTCATACATTCAGATGATCCAAATTAAGAGCATAAAATTATGGGAATGAGGCAAACCTGATGGGAGAGACCGGTTGAAATGTTAGGGTTTGCGTGAGATGGGGGTGTGTGAGTCAGATTGAATTTTTCAGAGCTGCCTGGGGGTTGCTCTGAGTTCTCTGTCAGGTTTCTCTCCAGGTTTTGTCAAGGGTTTTGTTTCAAGGAAACCTCAGAGTATTTTGCTTCTCTTCCTTCTTTTTCCCAAACAGGGTCCTTCTCTCACTATCTTTTTCCCAGACAGGGTAATAGGAATAGAATGAAATTTTGTTTCATTGAAACTCTGAATTTATAACCTGATTTTTGTGGACCTGTAGGCTCAAATGAGAGAGGTCCAAGTCCAAAAAATTTTATTTATTTTATTTATTTTATTTATTTTATATTTATTTTTTATTTATTTTTTTTTTTTTCGTTCTTTTTTTTTTTCGTTTTTTTTTTTCTTGGATCTAATTCTGATTGACATGATGAAATGCAATATGAAATGCTAAATGAATGCATGAATGAGGAGGGCAAATTTTGGGGTGTTACAGCTGCCCCTATTCAATCATCAGCTAACCCGAGTAGGATGAAAGCGAACAGCTTATCAGACAAACGGGGTGAGCTGTGATTGAATACCAAAGACAGACCGAAAATTTGCGCTCCGAGAACACCACAAAAACGCGGAAATACACCGCGCTGTTTATTTTTCTTCCGATCCTCTGGCTGGATCTGAATCAGTCTTCTGGCTTAATCTGGAGTTTCGATCCTCTGGCTGAACCTACACTCAATTTAGTCCTCTGGTTGGATATTAATTTTGATCCTCGGGCTGGATACGATTTTGATCTTCTGGCTAGATCTTCTTCGATCTTCTGGCTAGATCTCCTTCGTTTCGATTCTCTGGCTGAATCTAATTCCTTTGATTCTCTGGCTGAATCTACTTCGATCTTCTGGCTAGATCTGAATTGTTGCGATTTTCGATCTTCTGGCTAGATCTTCTTTGTTTCGATTCTCTGGCTGAATCTACTTCGATCTTCTGGCTAGATCGGAATTGTTGCGATTTTCGATCTTCTGGCTAGATCTTCTTTGTTTCGATTCTCTAGCTGAATCTACTTCGATCTTCTGGCTAGATCTGGATTGTTTTGATGATAAATTCCCATCATTAGGATCCCGCATCTGAGGCATGCGTTGGTTGACCCTCTTTTGAAATCTACACCCAACTTTCATATTAGATATGCAGCTTCGAGAATATTCCACTTTTGGGCTTCGTACATATTCTTCGGCCTAGAACATGTTGTAACGACTCCTCAATTAGACTTGGGCTTGCTGGGGAAATAAAGCTTGTAGGCGACTTCACTGGGGAATCTTCAAATTGAGCCTTAGGCTGGCTTACTGGAACACGATTCTCAGGCTGAATCTTCGAAATGACCCTCAGGCTGGATCACTGGAACACGAATCTCAGGCTGAATCTTCGAAATGACCCTCAGGCTGGATCACTGGAACACGATTCTCAGGCTGAATCTTCAAAATGAACCTCAGGCCGGATCACTGGAAAACGATTCTTAGGCTGAATCTTCGAAACGACCCTCAGGCTGGATCACTCACGCTTGATCCACTGGCTGGATCTCATGACCTTGGTTGTAAAGTAATTCTTCAGTCTGCTTGGAAGAACCTGTTTATCAGCTTATGTGTATGCTTGATATGATATGCATGCAAATGCAAATGTTATGCATGGAGTAAAAAGAAATCTGCTTGGGGAAGCAAACTCCGGTAGGGAACAGATCGCTGTATTAATCCTTGAATGCTCTGTGGGGAATGATCCGTCTGCCGGGACCAATGAGCCACCAAAAATAAATTGGCTGCTTGAAAAGTTGACCTTGCGGGGGGAGTATCAACTATGGAAACTTTGTTCGGCGAGGCTCTGTGAGGAGAGTCTGTGGGGAAAACACTTCCTGGGGAAATGTCGTAGGAAACGACCTTTGCTAGGGATATGAACTTGCTAATCGCCCTCAAGCTGGGGATTAACAAATCTGTTAAAAATAATCTGCTGGGGAATGAGATGAACACTGGGAACACCACCCTCTCATCTATTGGTTATGCAACCACTCCGATGTTGCTAGGAAGATACAGTCTGACACTGTCAACTCCGCTGGGGATATATAGTCTGGATAATGTCAACTCTGCTGGGGAACATGCTCTGCTAAGGAGAGACTTTGTCAACCGCTTAGGGATAAGGATTCATGACTTGGCATCCGGTTCCTGTGACCTGCAACCAAAAATACACGTATGCCTCAGGGGAATTACTCGGTTTGAATTCACCGTCCGGGATTAAGCACATTCAAAGCAATTTTAAATGTTTTCCTGTGCAAATCATCTGCAAAAGCCACCATTATATTCATATGCAATATGTTTTATCAAAAATTCGGACATTTTTGCAAACAAACTGATAAATGAAAAATAAAGAGGCTCTTTAACTGAATTATTCGACTCTTACTGGGGAGAAAATTTGTGCCAGGAAGCTGATCCCTGAAAAGAGGTGATCGCTATAAAAAGAGAACTATCCTAATGGCAATGGGGATACGGGGTCCCACCGAGTTTCGAATCTGCTATGGCTCGTATGTCCTCAAGACGCTCTGCTCATCTTGCTTTCTGAAGTGGATGATTAGTCGATCTTTAACCTTTGAAGATTGCCGGATTGAATGAAACGGTGATATAACACTGATGAACTCAGATCACAGTCATTCGCTTATTCCCTAACTTTTGCCTGGATCGCCCCCTTTTCGGGTTTTCAATCCACCGGGATACCCATTTTTGCCTGAGCCGCCCTTTTGGGTTTTCGACTCACCGGGTGTACTCTTTTTTTATATCCCTAATTTTTGCCCGAACCTCTTTATTCTTTTTTTTTTGGTTCGTCGGGATGCCCTTTTTTTGTCTGGACTATTCTTTTTATCGTCCAGCGGGTCTATTTTATGCGAAGTATATTTTTTTTTAACTGCGTCTGAGTTAATAGGGGACGGGAATCCTTCGCCATCCATGGTTGTTAGCATCAAAGCTCCGCCATAGAAAATCCTTTTAACCACGTACGGACCCTCATATTTCGGTGTCCATTTGCCCCTATGATCTGTGTTGGGAGGAAGAAATCTTTTGAGTACCAATTCACCGACTTGATATCCCCGAGGGCGCACTTTCTGACCAAATGCTTTCTTCATTCGTCTCTGACCGCGATACGTCAATTCTGGGTACGTAGTTCCAGCATAGCACCTTAATCCTCGAAGACAAGGTAAACAAAGCATCAGCAAATTGGTTTTCTTCAAAAGAAAGTCAACAATCTTCTCGTGTAGTCTCTGTAAGGAGCCAGATGAGGCTGAGGTGTATACCATTTCCCGTTGGTTTGATTGATGACCAAAGCTGAATCCCCGTATACAACCAGGGTTTTAATCTGTATATTGACGGCTTCCTCAAGTCTTAGGATACAAGCTTCGTATTCGGCTTCATTGTTGGTGCAGGGAAAAGTTATTCCGGCACCAAATGGCATATGAACCCCCTTCCGGTGTGATCAACACTACACCAACTCCGCGACCATTGACGTGGACCGCCCCATCAAACATCATAACCCATTTGGATTCAGGGTCAGGCCCCTCCTCCGGGAGTGGTTCCTCTCAATCTTTCGATTTGAGAAACATGATGTCCTCATCAGGAAAGTCAAACCTCATAGGTTGGTAATCATCAATCGGTTGCTCTGCAAGATAGTCTGACAAGACACTTCCCTTCATGGCTTTTTGTGAAGTGTATTGGATGTCATACTCTGTCAGTATCATTTGTCACCTAGTAACCTTTCCGGTAAGTGCTGGCTTTTCAAAAATATACTTGACTGGATCCATTTTTGATATCAATAGAGTAGTGTGAGTCAACATATACTGTCTTAGTCGGCGAGCAGCCCATGCCAAAGCGCGGCAAGTTTTCTCGAGCAATGAGTATCTTTGTTCACAGTCGGTAAACTTTTGCTAAGGTAGTATATTGCATGCTTTTTTCGACCTGACTCGTCATGCTGACCGAGCACACAACCCATTGACCTTTATAACACAGTCAAGTACATGATCAACGGTCTTTCCTCTCGGCCTGTAGACTTGCCCCGATCTTGATCTCTTTCTTGTCGTCTGCGGTGTCGCATTACGCGAAAAATCGGCGGGAAAACGAAACAACAGAGCCGCCACCGTGCGTTATTTATCCCAAAAGAGGGAAAGGAAACGCTCGAAGTAAACCTGGAAAAGACATGGTTTCGGGACCAAAGAGAGTGGGATCGGGAGTCGGTTATGCGAAGGGAAGGTATTAGCACCCCTACGCATCCGTCGTACTCGACGGGATCCACGCACAAAAGGAAGGAATATGGTTGCTAAAAAACTGCTCACAAACATAAGCACTGGCTGAAAGAAACACAAGAAAGCAGACGAAACGAACTCGGCAGGATATCGCATCCTGGGCCTACGTAGTCTATCAGGCATAGACATCAGAGTCGACGTAGTTCAGACTAGGGGAAAACGTGCTCGCTAGGGTGTCTCATCCTATGCATACGTATCTTCTCGGACTAAAGAAGAATCAGAGCACTCGTAGCTCGGCTAACGCACGCCAAACAAAACAACACGGGAAATCGACTGCCAATCGCTGGACTTACGTCAAACTCCACACAAACAGGCAAACCTGGAAACCGAATGCCAATCGCTGGACTTACATCAGACTCCGAACCAACAAACACACACTGGAAACCAACTGCCAATCGCTGGACTTACGTCAGACTCCAACAAGCAAACAAGACATAGGAAACCAACTGCCAATCGCTGGACTTACGTCAGACTCCATCACACACAAAAGAAAAAGGGCGCCCGGAGAGATCAGCTCATCTCCTGCCTACGTACCTCATCTGGTATGAGGATCAGGGCGACGTAGTTCCCCTACGCAGGGACAAAGGACTAGCCTAACCAGATACAAAGGGAGACACAACTAGGGAGACTACGACTCGAGCCTAGATGTTATCATGCATATCATCCCTAAGTTAAGGTTGTTATCTAACTTGCACAGGGAGCAAGCTATCCTAATCAGCATAGGCAAAGCAAAGCAAACAATCACAAATAGCACACACTATATACAAACAATGTGGGCTCACACAGGGTTAGGCTTTAGTCAAGGGGTCATGTCAACCTCGACAAACAAGCCACTGTATCAGGGTGAAGTTAGCTCTTAACCCTAACATTGAGAGTTAGGGTGAAGCAGATGAAATAGGAAGTGAGGGGTGTGTCTCACAGCTCTTATCCCTAGCCTGGGAGAGCTTTTAGACAAAAGAATGTGTGGGTTCAGAAAGTGGGAACCCTTCTACACATATGACTGACACAACTGTACAAGGATCTTGGGTTAATATCCACAATGCATCAACACAAGGTGTGTGAGCAAAGGGATGACTCAACTGAATAGCAGGAGATGGATTGCACATCTCTTGCATCTGCCAATTGCCTCTTAGAGGTCTTTTCCTGCTTGGCACAAAGATAAACAAACACAAGCATTGCCTCTTAAGGAGGGCTTCAGACAGGTGCCTGCCCAAGTAACAGGACAGGTCTTCCAGACTACATGGAGTCAGAGACATTATACCTCAAATTGGTTAAGCAACCAAGCAACAGCAAAAGCAAGTTCACAATGAACTATAGCAACTAATGTACCTGAAAACAATCTAACTCAGTCAATACACAACAAAAAAAGTCAAACAGACAGACTAAAAGTCAACAGTTAACTGTACAAACAGACAACAAGCAATGCATCAAGCAAAGCACAAGCTCAACTCAAAGGAGATAATCCACCTACAAAACAACTTAATGTTAATCAACATCAATCAAATATCAATCCAAATGGGCAAATGAATCACACTCCTCAAGGCCATATGCTTCTTGTCTTGAAAACACAACTCAAACAAAAGCACTAACCACTAGGACATGGCCTAGGGTCAAAGAGGGAGAAATAATTCAAAACAGAACATGAAAATTGGCATGAATCAAATTAAACCAATTAAGAACAAAATCCAAGTGGTCTCATATCCATAACATTCACCAAAATCATTTCACAAAGCCACTAAGGCAAAGTGCAAATTCAAAGCTCATAGAACCAAACAGAATGAACCAATTCATATCAACTCAAACATATTTCAATAAATCCCAAGAAAAATCATGGCTAACCAGCACTCATCACATGATCATCATACCAAAATTCAAGTCATTTGGATAAGTGGAAGCATGTCAAATAAATTCCCTAAGGCAAGGCAAGGCAAAACAAGCTCATTGAGGGCACAAAATCATACATCAACTTCAAACAAGCATAAAATAGAATCCAAACATGATATGGACATCAAATCAAATCCAAGACAAACTTCAAAGTGTCTAGAACACATGTGCAAAATTTCAGGTTCATATGATAAACATCAAGAATTTCACAAATCATTTAAGTTCATGACTATCCAAAAGTCCACAAATGGTCAAACAGAAAGGAAAATATCAAACAAATCTAAATTGAATCCAAAAATTCCATACAAATTCACAAGCAATCCTAATAACCAAAAGTACCATCATGCAAAAAAACAGATTAATTGGCATTGAATTGGCATGGAAAAGAAAATCAGAAAGTCAAGCAAGCAATGGTGTGACACACATTGTCACACCTACCTTAACCAATGCATATCTCCACAACCAGAAATGATAAAATTGCAAACTCTATACCAAAAAATCCCTAAAGGTGTCTAGTTTAAGCACACAAAATTTCAAAGTCCTTGGATTAAAATCCATCATTTCACAAGCAAAATGGCAAAGTATGTCAAGAAAATACATGTATACACATTCCCTAAGCAAAATTAAAATCCATGCATGCACAATTTCTGGAAAAATCATCAAAAAATATTAGACATCATGAGGATCATCATGCAAAAAATCCCGGCTCAATTGGATTAATAATCAAGGAGTTATGAATTTTTGAAATGGAGAAAAAATTAAAAAAACAATGAAGCACATAGCATAAACATGGATGAGATAATGACCAAAAGTGCTAAAGTCTTATTTGAAGGTGCATGCGCCTGGACTCGAACCGAGGGAACATTTGAATTGTGGCGCGTTTCAATGAAACGCCGCGTTTCATTAAAGGTGACATGGCACTGGGAAATGCTTGTGGCCAATGAATCAGCCACGTAGGAGCGAAGTGGACCAATACATGGCGGTAAACAGAAAATCACATGCAGAGTACGCTGGACATGGATCAAACGCATTTCTGGGATTGAAACCCTAAGAAGTTCATCGTGTTCTTCACAGATTTTCCAGATCATGAACATTTGTTCCAGAAATCAACAATGGATATATCATCACACTCGTCTTAACACGCACATCACTAATCTAAACTCGATTTATCCTAATTCTCACTATCATGTCTGGATCGAGTAAAAGAAAATTCACACATCAATCTTATATTCAACATATCTCACTCAAATCTTGATGAAAATTAATGCCACAAAGCTCAGAATACTCATGGATTCAAGATCTACAACATGCATATCCTAATTGCATGAATTGTGAGATTCGAAATCTTACCTTCAAGAGATTGCAGAACTGAATTCCTGACTTTCAAGCCTTGAGAAGCAAAAATAGATGATCTTCAATGCTAGTATGATGATTTGGATGAATGTTGCATGCTCAGTCTTGCTTGATCTTGCTCAAATCTACAGTTGCCATTGATGATGCTAGCTTCAACAGTTCAAGAATCAGCTCAAAATCCTTGCAATCTTGCTTCAATCCAACTCAGTTATGGTTGTAGATGATGATTCAATCGTGGAAATAGTAAGGTTTATGAAGAATTTTGATGAATCTTCAAGAAAGAGTTTGAGAGCACAATGAAGAAAAAGTTCAGATCTGGAAATTATGCCAAGTTAATCCAATTTTCTGTTATGATTTGCAATATATATGGTCTGTTAATCATGTTTGCTAATCAAGATTAAGCCATGCCAAAGAGATTAATGAAATGAAGGTGTAATGGCTAATTTGCAAATGCACCTTAATGTGTGATAACCAATGCTACAGTGCACGATTATGTGCTTAATTCACCTCAAAAATCAATTTGGAGCCAAATGCCAATGTTGGAATGCATGGACAATGCTTATTTTTCAAATTAGACTTTTCCCTCCAAAATTCAAATGGAATTCAAATGAAAATGCCAAAATTTTGTAATGGAGATGCATGAAATGTAATGCATGATTTGGATAGAGCGTATCAAAACAAGAATGTTGCAAAAAATCCCACTCCATTTGGCCTTGTGGTGTGAAAGTTATCCCCTTTTGAACTTCAAATTATCTTGACAATGATTGGTCCATAACTTTTCAAGCATACATGAGAAATTCATGTTCTTGGACTTTTTGAAAATGGGAGAATAAGATCTTCAACTTTCATGTTGGACAAAATTTCATTTGAAGCTTTCTTGATAATGTAAACTTGAGGAGAAAACCTTTCCATTTTTGCCAATTTGAAATTACAGGTCACTTACTATTTTTGGAAACTTTTCATCTGACCTTAAATTCTCCAATGTTGATGTTTGAAATGTCAAATGAGACTTGTATGGACATGAATGAGGTCTCTCTAACCATCTCCCACCTTCAAATCCATGATTTCATGCACAGTTGACTTTGGTTGACTTTCTAGGGTTTCAGATGAATTGTGCAATGACTGAAGAGCTTTGATCATCCAATCTTTGGCCAAACCACTTCAAAATGATCCCTAGTTCATATGAACTCAGTGAACCAACCCTAGGGCTTTGCCTCAATAGGAATTGCACTTGCTTGCTTGCTTAACTGGATCTCCTGACCAGCCTTAACTGATGACTTGCACTTGGGCAAAGGACAATGCAATGCTATGCAGTGGACAATGTAATGTTAATGACCTAAACATGAAAATGTATATACAAAATGGGAGGTGCAAATTTGAGGTGCTACATGCGGTACCGATGTTGACGGTCTCAATCACCTCCTGATAAGGTGTAATAGCTCGGTCCTCCTGTTTCAACAATCTGGCTAACCCTTCAGGAAATTCACAATCTTCCTCAACCCCTTCTTCGGCTTAATAGATAGGATTGTCGAAGTCATACTTGGCCATAGCAGTGTCGTTAGTAGTGAGATCCGGGTGGTCCGCTCTGCATGATGGAGGATCATGCTTTACCTTAGAATGAGAGATTTTTTTTTTTGGAAAGAAAGAAAAAACGAAAAAAGAAACATTGCCATTTTTTTTTGTAAAAGTAAAAAAAACTGAAAGAAAGAGAACACAAAATTGTTTGCAAAAGCCGTCCTTTATTGATGATAAAAATAATTGCAAAATGTAACTAAATGGATGGCCCTACAAATGAGCCATTACACCTTGGGCAAAGTGTAAGACTTTATTATGCATGTAATAAAGGAAAACAATAAAAATCACTCTTTCAGTAGAGTAACCCGGACGGTTTTTTCAGACGACCCATTGTCGAGCTTTTCTCCCGGGACACACGGGCGAATCCTGTTATCTAAGTCACAGTCGCTGTCAGCCTTGTCTTCATCTGCAGCATTGACGATGTGGGGAGAAACCAAACCTCCGCTGGAGAGAGTACCAGTTTCATTCTTCTGAGATCCGGGAGCATACCCCAATCCAAACTTGTCTTCTTTGATGACTGGCTCCACAAATTTGCCCCAGCCTTGGGCATTACCAGCTTTAACCACTTCGACAGCTTGCTTGTATGAAGAGATAGAAGTCCCGACCTTCTCAAACTCAGGTGAAAAGACAGCTTCGGGCGCGACCTCATTGATGTTTATGGCTTCGAAGCCCTGACACAGCATCTCGTGCATCTCGCCGTCCATCTCTACATACTTAAATGTAGACAGGTGGCTAACAAAAATATTCTCTTCACCACAGACAGTGACGACCTGACCTTCTAGTTCATATTTGAGCTTCTGGTGGAGGGTAGAAGTAACAGCACCGGCAACATGAATCCAAGGCCGACCTAGCAGACAACTGTAGGCAGGCTGGATATCCATCACATAAAAGGTGCTCTCGAACACCTGCGTTCCAATCTTAACTGGCAACTCAACTTCGCTAAAGACAGCTCTTTTAGAGCCATCAAAAGCCCTCACAACTAAGTTACTTGGCCTCAGGATGGTGTCATCGCAATCCAACTTCATTAAGGCTTTCTTTGGAAGAACATTAAGAGAAAAGCCTGTATCAACCAAAACATGGGAAAGCATCACCCCTTTGCACTCCATTGTGATATGCAAGGCTTTGTTGTGATTCCTGCCCTCAGATGTCAGGTCATTATCGGTGAAACCTAGCCCCCGGCTAGCGTTTACATTGGAAACTACCGACTCCAGCTGGTTAACAGTTATCTCCGGTGGAACATAGGCCATATTCAGTACTTTCAACAAGGCTGATATGTGCGCCTCAGAGCACAGCAATAGTGAGAGAATGGAGATCTTTGAGGGTGTCTGATTTAGCTGGTCGACTACCTTGTAGTCACTTTTCTTGATAATCCTCATAAACTCATCCACTTCCTTCTCGAATGCGGTCTTAGGAGGATCTTCCTTAGTAGTAACCTCTTCGGCGGCCATCTGTTTCCCTTTAGCCTTGGCAGCTGCCTCGGCTTCAGTATTCACGCGTAATGTTGATGGTGCAAATAGGCGTCCACTGCGAGTGAAGCCACCAATTCCTCCAACATTGTCTACAGCGGAGCTACCAATGTCAATGTCTTCTTCGTTAACTTTCTGCCCCTGGCAGTAGATATTAGCCCCATAGTGCCACGGGATAGCACTGTCTTTCTCATACGGAACGGGTCCTGGTATTGTGATGGTGATCGGACTAACCAAAGTCGGTTGAGGGCTGTCAGAGTAAATTGCAACTGGTGCTGAACTTTCGATGTTCACCGCTGCTGGTTCTATACTTTCTGGGAAATATATTGTTGTCGCAGCGAGTCTATCGGGAATATATATTTCTTCAGGAGTAAAATAAAACGTCACCGTCGATACATCATTCTTCACTGGATGGGCCTGATCGAACAGAAGATAACCTTCATCTATCAGTTGCTGAATACCCCTTCTCAAACTGTCACATCCGTTTTCGGCAGCTTGACAATTTCTGCATTCTTCCCCACAGCCCGGGAAAATCTGTCCTTTCAGAAGTCGGTCTTTAACCACCGATAGCGAAGTCTTCACCTTAGTCACATCAGAAACCAAATTCAGTTTCCCCACTATCAACAACATTAATCCTCTGCCCGCCGTGAGCCGGCATCGGGTTCTAGATAACATTAGGCACCGGAGCAAAATTGATAGCCTGGGCATCTCTCAAATCTTGTACCTTTAACTGGAGAGCCTTGCAATTATCTGTAGTATGGCCAGGTGCGTTGGAGTGAAAAGCACATCTGGCGTTGACATTATAACCTCTAGGCAAATTATTGGGATCGATTGGTGGGGCCAGAGTTCTCAACGTAACCAGATTCATGTCAATCAGCTTGGGAAGTAATACTGAATAATGCATTGGGATTGGCTCGATGACCCGGTCCGTCTGCCTTGGACGTTGTTGATAGTTGAACCTGGGTTGTTGTTGCGGATGATATTGCGGTTGAGGAACAGGTGTTGGAATAGTGACTGCGGCCACTTGATCTTGATAATAATTAGGGCGTCCTCTACCCCTGCCTCTGCCGGCATACACAACGCTTGCCTCGCCTTCTTTTCTTCGCTGACCGTTACCAGCAAACGGTCTCTCGGGACCTGATGAGTTGGAAGCACTATTGTCTTGAATTCGGCCCATCTTCAACAGACTCTCAATTCTTTCTCCAGCAATTACTATTTCTACAAAGCTGATTGACGGGCAAGCAGCCAATCTCTCAATATAATTGCCTTGAAGAGTGTTCATGAACATGTCCGCCATCTCCCTTTCAGACATAGGGGGTTGGACGGACGCAGCAATCTGTCTCCAACGCTGAGCATACTCTCTAAAGGTTTCCTTGGCAGTCTGAGACATACCTTGCAACAAGGTCCGATTTGGAGCCATGTCCAAGTTGTATTGATATTTCTTGACAAAAGCCTCTGCCAAGTCTTTCCAGCTTTTGATGGTAGTACGAGACAAATGACAATACCATTCACGAGAAGCTCCAGTTAGACTGTCTTTAAAATAGTACATCCATAGCTTTTCATCTTCCGTGTGAGCTCCCAACCTTCCCAGATAAGATTGGAGATGAGTGCGTGGGCAAGAAGCCCCGTTGTATTTCTCAAAAGTAGGGGGTTTGAACTTGTGAGGAATCCTTACTCCCTGAACCAGACCAAGATTTGTGACATCAAAGCCTAAGGAATTTTGAGACTCCAAAGATTTGAGCTTCTCAGCAAGCTCATCCATACGGCGAGTGGTCTCGAGGGCCTCGTCATGCAAAGAAAATTGATCATACTGATAATCTTCAGTAACGGGGCGCCCGTTAATCCGAATTTCTTGATTCACATTGTACCTTCCGCCAATACCATTTCCAACATTCCGTGTTGCCAACATTACCCGGGTTTCCATCAGCATTTGCGTTACCCGCGTTACCAGTGTTCACAGGGTTATCAGCGCTCCCAGGGTTACCAGGGTTTCCCTCAGCATTTGGTATCTCCACCTCCGGATCGGGTCTCGGTTGCTCAACCAATTCCCTCAGCTTTTCCTGGCCTTCTGCCATATCAGTCATCAATGTCATGAACTGATCCATCCTTTCACGCATATCAGCCATCTCTTTCTGTACTTGGTCCATCGCTAGCTGTGGACGATTTTCCTTTGTCGGGTACCTGTGGACTCGCTTGGGACCAATAACTTCCTGATACAGGGAACAAACATTAGACACTGCGGTGACACCTGCAAAACAGACAAGGGTTAATATGCATGGTATGCGATGCACTGCTTGTTTAGTTTTAAGGCACCCCAGTTTTGAAAGGGAATACCCTGCAAATGAATAAGCATGAGATGTTGGATGCAAATATGCAGATGATGTTATGCAATGCAAAGGCATGTCAATCAGAATTGATGGATCCGCTTGAACATCTGGAGAGAAATTCACTGAGGAATATAATACAAGACCAAAACTCTACTCCAGAAAACCGGGTTGGTTGGAGGTTAAGGTTTCCTGAATTTAGCCCGCCCCTCACTGGTAGGTTCTAAGAACAGAAGTTCGTCAGCTTCAGCCCTTCAGTCGCGAATAATACGTTTACCACTGAAGGTTTGGTATTATTACGGGATAAAAGACCTCCATTGACTCCCCTCAACAGGACATCCTAATAGCAAGTTCCCAGTGTCGGGATCCTCGGATTGAGCAGCGAGAATGCGCCCACCAAAGCTAACATAATCACGTCTCGGAGGAGAGGCCTTGAATGAGTTCTCGGGAAATGGTCACCAGAGTCGAGGATTTCTAGAGGAACATCCTGCCGTTACGGAACACCCGTAAGACATAATATATCCAAAAGAAACCTCGTATGGGTGTGGTTCTTCACGAATGACTTAACGTAGCAACACGCCACGCAAGCCTCATGATTATCCACTCTAAAACCTGTGTGTACACTCAAGCCTGGGTAATGGGCTTATCTCTCATAGAACACCCCATCCCAACAAACAAACAAACAAATCCAACAGATACAACAGATGCATGCAAGCAGGTAAGCAAATAAATGTACAAAAGCATGAACACCCAATAAACAAGAAATTCACAAAAGCTAGGAGGGACTCGCTTAGGGAAGATGGACCAGCAAGAGGTCAACTTCTTAGTGTCCCCAGCAGAGTCGCCAGCTGTAGCAACCTGAAAAATACAGTGCGCGAAAAAACAACCGGCGAAAGAAAATGACAGAAGAGTCGCCACCGTGCGTTATTCGTCCCAAAGGAGGGAAAGGAAACGCTCAAAGTAAACCTGAAAAAGGAAAGGACAAGACGGGGTCTCGCAACCAAATCTTGGGTTCGGGAGTCGGTTATGCAAAGGGAAGGTATTAGCACCCCTGCGCATCCGTAGTACTCTACGGGATCCACTTTTGTAGTTCTTGTCTAAAGGGTGTGAGTTTATCTTGTGCTGTTTACCAAAAAAAAAGGGTTAAATGAAAATGACTCGCGCGGATGTCGCATCCACTGCATACGTATCTCATTTGAATATGAGAATCAGAGTCTTCGTAGCTCGGCTGACCTATGGGTTGGGTAATTGTGCTCGCTAAGACATCGCGTCTTATGCCTACGTATCTCATCTGGCCTGAGAATCAGAGCAAAACGTAGTTCGGCTAACTACGGGGTTATGGATTGGGTTTTGGACGAACGACGTCACTACGCAATCTACCGGATGCTCGACCTTTGGAGACTTACTCGCCTGCAGTAGAAGGAGTTAACGTGTTGCTTTGGGTTTTAGGGTTTGGGATGCTCAAGGGCAAAAAGGCAGTCCTTGACGAAGGAACCGCGCTTCCAGCTAAGAAAGCGATAAAATGCGGAAAAGAGGTAAAAGTACCACACGGATAAAGATCCGAAGTAATAGCAATTAAAGGAGTAAGAAACCCAGGGATCTCCCAAGCTAATGCCATCAAAGAAAGGTGAGTTAGTACAGGTAATTGGAATGAACCTCCAGGGGGTATCCCACAAATAAAGTGGGAAAACCACGCAAACCATCTCTGCAAGAGTTTGTGAGCCCTCACAAAAACTCAACAAAAGGGTTAGTGAAACACGATAAGCATTTTTTTCATGGATAATAGTATGGTTTCAGAAACCTCAAACCCTGTGGCATACATTTCAGAAATCATGTGATTAAACATTCAAGGCATAGGTTTCACCCATTCATGCATAATTAAACCCGTAGACAAAAACATAATGAAATTCATCCATTATACCTCATACATTCAGATGATCCAAATTAAGAGCATAAAATTATGGGAATGAGGCAAACCTGATGGGAGAGACCGGTTGAAATGTTAGGGTTTGCGTGAGATGGGGGTGTGTGAGTCAGATTGAATTTTTCAGAGCTGCCTGGGGGTTGCTCTGAGTTCTCTGTCAGGTTTCTCTCCAGGTTTTGTCAAGGATTTTGTTTCAAGGAAACCTCAGAGTATTTTGCTTCTCTTCCTTCTTTTTCCCAAACAGGGTCCTTCTCTCACTATCTTTTTCCCAGACAGGGTAATAGGAATAGAATGAAATTTTGTTTCACTGAAACTCTGAATTTATAACCTGATTTTTGTGGACCTGTGGGCTCAAATGAGAGAGGTCCAAGTCCAAAAAAAATTATTTTTTTTTTATTATTATTTTTTATTTTTATTTTTTTTTATTTTTTTCGTTTTTTTTTATTTTTATTTTTTTTTTCGTTTTTTTTTATTTTATTTATTTTTTTTTTCGTTTTTTTTTATTTTTTTCTTGGATCTAATTCTGATTGACATGATGAAATGCAATATGAAATGCTAAATGAATGCATGAATGAGGAGGGCAAATTTTGGGGTGTTACAATTATGAAACTTTTCTAAACATATAAATGAAGTAGACACCTTAAAAGTTCCAATGCATTTGATCCCACCTCAAAATCATGAAAAATGAATGAGTTATGTTCTTGGGAAGTTGACCCAAAATTAGCGTTTCAGTCAAAATGACCTATAATGTTTTGAAATGGATGATGATCTTCCAAGATTCAAATCAATTTTGGATGAACATGAAAGTTGTTCACGTGGTTCTTAAGAACATTTTTTCTCTTAGGGTTATCTCCATTTGACAAAGACATCAAAAGTTAAGTCTTAGTGGATTTCAAAATAGTCAGATGAATTAACTGATCAACTTCTCAAGTCCGTGCCTCAAATATTGATGAATTGATGATTGAGGGCACTCAAATAAGCTCAAATATGCATGAAATGATAAGTGGAAGAATTTCCCTTAATTGTATTTGATCATGGGTTGAGGTTGCTTCATGAGCAAGGCATAGTTGATCCACAGATGAATTAGGGTTTCCTTGGGAAACAAACCTCAAGCCCTTTGGTTTGCTTTGATCAAAATGATGAATTGAGATACTTGGGAGGCATATATGATGTATGAGGGCCTTGTGAACCATTGTCATGCTTGCTTTCATCTTCACCTGGCCATAGCAATGAGCATAGGGTTTCCTAGGAGCCTTGGTTCTTATGATTGCTCAAGCTACAAAACAAAAGATGTTAGTGACATATTTTTGTGTTTTTGGTTAGTAAACAAAATAAGAAAATAAAAAATATACAATTCAAGCATGCTTGGTGGTCTCAAACCAACTCACGAGTGTTCCCACCCAAAGGTTAGGAGCCAAGATGCTATGATTCTTGAGGCAAGATGCAAAATGCAATGTTATGATGCCATGAGGGATCTTAGGGTCAAAATTAGGGTCTTACAGATGCCCCTATTTAAGGTCATTCTAGCCGGAGAAGTGAAGGTTAAAATCTTCGTCTCGACGAGATAGAATGGGCTTAAATAATAACAAAGAGACAAATTTTGGTCCCTAAGAGACCTCATGATACAAATGTATGTATGCAAAAAGGTAATACTTTGTGGGGATATATGTCCACAAAGGAAAAAGGAATCAGGAGAAACTGAAAACCCATATGAGTAATACACTCATAAATGGAGCAGAGACTCTGGGGACTGTAATGGGGAGAAAAAGGGGAATAAAATGTGTGAGCAGGTCACGACTTAAAACTTGCTAAGAGACACGAATAGATTCCATGAAAATAAATCGATGGAAAGACTCGAGTTGACGCAAAGATGCGTGTATTGGGGAATATGCCAATACAGCAAAACTATCCACAAGGGATACTTCAGATAAAATCCGGACTCAGACTGGGAAAATCCACTAAGGGACTCTGATGGGGAATGTCCAAAGAGGACTTAGCTGAGGAAACAAATGAGGTATTACCGGTTACTGGGTAGTAAGCTCAAAGAGACATGCGATCAAACACCGGTATAAGGGTGAGAGATATCAATCATCCAAAACATCTGAGGAAGACCCAAAAAGGTACATTTCAACTCAGGAAAATCTGACTCCACAGGGGACAAAAGTCATAATAGGGAGCAGAAAGGAAGGAACACCAGGGATACCGGTTACTGGGCATATAATAGGTGACCATCCAGGCGTGAATTGGGGAATATTCCCGAAACACTCATCATCCGAAGGGAGGGCTGAAAAAGCAAACTCGATTACAGGATGGACATTCGATTCCATATGGAAATACGAATCTTACTCAACTGGGGAAGAAAAAGACTTCGACTGAAGAGCGCATAAGATATATTATCTATTACCGTCAGAATGTAGATAACATACTTGCATGGAATATTATCTACAACCGGATATTGAATTAATAGAGGATAAATCGACCAAAAAGAAAGGACATCGGGATACCGGCTACAGGGTATAGAATGATGACCAATCAAAGGGGAGAAACAATCATTACTGAACAAGGGTAAATGAAAGATGACTCGCGGGGGATACATTGACAAAGGCAATGATTTGGGAGATATATCACCGGTTACTGGGAGATATACTCAAAATGAAGGAATATCAATACCGAATATTGGATAAAGATAACCAACAAAGAGGGGATTACATCTACCGGTCACTGGGTAGAAAACCATAGAAAAGAGTAACTGTCATCGGTTAGGATGAACAAAATCAAGGGTTAACTCTGCAAGGGGATAAAATAGGGTTTACAACTACCGGTATGAGGGTAGGAAACCACAAAGGTAGGACTTACGACTACCGGTTACTAGGTAGAAGGCCACAGACTTCGTCGGGGAAAAGATGGACAATTACTGGTTACTGAGCAATCATTCGTCTAAATCACGAGGAAGTGCAGGGAAAATAACAAGAGTAGTCAATCTAGGAACAAACTAGAGGGACACAATGAAACAAGACTCAACCCAATGAGGATATAACTCAGGGGGAGTTATTCCATCCTTAGTACATACTTTGGGAGGAAACTGAAATAATAATCATCCACGAGGACATAACTCAGTGGGGGATACGGAAGAAAGGGTAGACGCTTTCTGCCTATGGGGCTGACTCTATATGGAGAGATCAGACGCAAACATCTGCTTGGGGAGATATGTATCACCAAATAGCAAGAGACAACAAACAAAGATATATGGCAAAAAAATGCAACATGAATATCTGAATGTTGTAGTTATGCATGTATATGCACGGTTTATGTATGATGAATTCTGACAAACAGACATATCTAACACAACCAAGTCCATGAATTAATGGACAAACATCCGGTACTACATCTCGAAAGAGAAAACCAGGCCCACCGGGGAGACTCCCAATCTAACAGGGGGCAACAGAAACCAGGAAGCACTGATATCTGCAGGGAATAAAATCCGATGCTGAGGATAATCAAAGCCTATCCTGCTGGAGATTAATGTAGGCGAGTCCACTGGGGATAAGCTACAAATAAAATTATTGAGAATTCCACTTATGCTGGGGATTTCCTGCTCACTCTATGGGAGAAGTCCAATGAGGGAAGACCAACTTTCTTGAAAAGATAGAATATCAATTTATCAATTTATAAGGAATTTTTTGTCTATCCAACCCAGGGATGACAACCATATAATTGAATAACACAAATGCTAAATCCAGCCTTACTAAGGAGTTAGAAGATTAAGGCCAAACTCCGAACTCTCTAGGGAATTGGTGATGCTTACCCTTCTTCTGCACTTGCGGGAGAAGACAACTTGAAAGATAATGAAAAGGATACAAGTATGCTCGGAATATGAACAAATGTCTTACCCTTTTGGAGATCATACTATCCTTGGGAAAGCACCGAAGATGTCCTCATTATCCTTTTTGTCATTGTGAATGTTCACTTTATTTAAAACAAATTATAAAAGTTTTTTTTATTTAAAACAATGATATTTTATCAGTTAAAACATGCAAATATTTGTTGAATAGAAACAAATAAGAGTGCAAAGAATAGGATAAAGGCTCAAATTTATTTGATGGAATGGTAGTTTGCAAATGGCAAGACTCCATGGATCTTTACAAATTTGAAATTGGTGATATATATTGGAAAAGGGATACATTGAACACAATGATCATTTCTCCACCAACTCTGAATCTGATGTATTTGAAGCTTCAGTTGACGATGACTGAGCGAAATTTCTTGACAGGTGACAGTTGTAGCACAAAGTCTTGTCAGGATGCAGTTACTTGCCAAATCCCTAATTTTTGCCTAGATTGCCCCAGGGTGAGGTATTCAATCTAGCGGGATATGTATTCATTTTTTATGTCTCTAACTTTTGCCTGGATCGCCCTTTCGGGTTTTCAATACACCGAGACGCTCATTTTTGCTTAAGCCACCCTTTCGGGTTTTCAACTTAGCGAGCTATTCTGTTTTTATTTTTTTAGGCGAAGTATTTCTTGACTGCATCTAAATTCAAAGGACGAGTGAAATCCTCCCCATCCATAGTTGTAAGTATCAAAGCACCGCGTGAAAAGGCTCTCTTAACAACATATGGACCTTCATAGTTTGGAGTCCACTCGCCCGTGGAATCGGGCGCGAAAGACAAGACTTTCTTGAGCACAAGGTCACCTTCTCAGAACACACGAGGCTTGACCTTCTTATCAAAGGCTTTCTTCATCCTTTGTTGATATAACTGGCCATGGCACATGGCAATCAATCTCTTTTCTTCAATTAAGTTCAGCTGGTCGTAACGACTTTGAACCCATTCAGCCTCAGTCAACTTGGCTTCCATCAAGACTCTCATTGATGGGATCTCCACCTCTACTGGGAGCACAACCTCCATGTCGTATACAAGGGAGAAAGGGGTTGCCCCTGTTGAAGTGCGGACAGCTGTACGATATCCATGCAAAGCAAATGGCAGCATCTCATGCCAATCTTTGTATGTAACAACCATCTTCTGGATAATCTTCTTGATATTCTTATTAGCAGCTTCAACAGCCCCATTCATCTTGGGTCTATAAGGAGAAGAATTATGATGCGCAATCTTGAACTCGCTACACAACTCTTTCATCATCTTGTTGTTCAAGTTAGATCCATTATCAGTAATGATCTTGTCTGGCACACCATAACGACATATGAGTTGATTCTTGATAAACTTCACAACCACCTGTCTGGTTACGTTAGCATACGATGCCGCTTCAACCCACTTGGTGAAGTAATCAATTGCTACGAGAATAAATCTGTGACCATTGGACGCTTTCAGCTCTATCATGCCAATCATGTCAATTCCCCACATGGAGAAGGGCCATGGTGATGAAATCACATTCAGAAGTGTCGGGGGGATATGAATCTTATCCGCGTAAATCTGACACTTATGGCATTTCTTCACATATTTGCAGCAATCAGACTACATTGTCAGCCAATAGTAGTCTGCTCTCAACATCTTCCTTGCCATGGCATGTCCATTGGAATGAGTACCAAATGAACCCTCGTGGACTTTAGTCATTAATAGGTCTGCTTCCTGTCTATCCACGCATCTGAGCAGAACCATGTCAAAATTTCTCTTATAAAGCACATCGCCATTGAGGTAGAAACTGCCAGATAATCTCCTCAAAGTCTTTCTATCTTTCACAGATGCCCCAGGCGGGTAAATCTGACTCTGAAGAAAACCCTTGATATCATAATACCATGGCTTATCATCCTTCACTTCTTCTACTGCAAATACATGAGCTGGTCTATCCAAGCGCATCACAGTGATATTAGGAACCTCATTCCAGAGTCTCACCACAATCATCGAGGCAAGTGTAGCAAGCGCATCTGACATCTGATTCTCATCTTGAGGAATATGATGGAAGTCAACCTCAGTAAAGAAAGTTGAAATCCTTCTCGCATAATCTCTGTATGGGATGAGGCCAGGTTGATTCGTCTCCGATTCGCCTTTAATCTGATTAATCACAAGGGTCGAATCACCATAAACATCAAGATGCTTGATCCTAAGATCAATACACTCTTCCAATCCCATAATACAAGCCTCATACTCCACCATATTATTTGTGCATTTGAAAGTTAGCCTTGCTGTAAAAGGAAAATGTATGCTCTAAGGAGTAATAATCACTACCCCAATACCATTTCCATATTGATTTACAGCACCATCAAACACCATGCTCCAATGGGAACCAGGCTCTGGCCCTTCATCGAGCGTAGGCTCATCACAATCTTTCATCTTCAAATACAGAATCTCCTCATCCGGGAAGTCATACTGAACTGACTGATAATCCTCAATTGGTTGATGTGCTAAGTGGTCAGCCAAGATACTACCTTTAATAGCCTTCTGAGCTCGATACTCAATATCATACTTAGACAACAGCATCTGCCAACGAGAAATCCTCCCAGTTAAAGCAGGCTTCTCGAAAATATACTTGATTGGATCCATTTTGGATATCAACCAAGTCATATGATTCAACATATACTGGCGTAAGCACTTAACAGCCCAAGCCAGAGCACAACATGTCTTCTCAAGCATTGAGTATCGGGACTCACAATCAGAGAACTTCTTACTCAGGTAGTAAATAGCATATTCCTTCTTCCCTGATTCGTCTTGCTGACCAAGGACACAACCCATAGAGTCTTCAAGAACAGTCAAATACATAATTAAGGGTCTCCCTTCCACAGGCGGAGACAGCATCGGAGGCTCGGACAGATACTCTTTAATACTGTCAAAGGCCTTCTGGAAATCCTCGATCCAATCATGACGCTGATCTTTCCGGAGGAGCTTGAATATCGGCGCACATGTGGCAGTCATGTGGGATATAAATCGGGAAATGTAATTCAAGCGGCCAAGAAAACCTCGGACTTGCTTCTCAATTTTGAGCGCAGGCATCTCTTGTATTGCTTTGACCATGGCAGGATCAACTTCAATACCTCTCTCACTAACAATAAAACCCAATAACTTGCCGGAACGGACTCCAAATGTACACTTGTTAGGATTTAAGCGGAGTTTGTACTTCCTCAAACGCTAAAAAAGCTTCAACAAGTGATCTACATGCTCACCTTCCGTTCTTGACTTTGCAATCATATCATCAACATACACCTCGATCTCCTTGTGCATCATATCATGAAACAAGGTAGTCATGGCTCGTTGATACGTGGCTCCGACATTCTTTAAACCGAAGGGCATCACTCGATAACAGAATGTTCCCCAAGGTGTGATGAATGTTGTCTTCTCCATATCCTCGGGTTCCATCTTAATCTGATTATAGCCAGAAAATCCGTCCATAAATGAGAAGACATTGAATCTAGTTGTATTATCTACCAACATATCAATATGTGGTAAAGGAAAATTATCTTTCGGAATAGCTTTATTCAAGTCTCGATAGTCCACACACATTCGGACTTTTCCATCTTTCTTAGGCACGGGCACGATATTGGCCACCCATTGAGGATATGTAGAAGTCACCAAAAACCCAACATCAATTTGCTTCTGAACTTCCTCTTTAATCTTCACTGCCATATCAGGATGAGTTCTTCTGAGCTTCTGCTTTACAGGCACACGCTCAGGCTTCAACGGCAGGAAATGTCGCACGATATCAATATCTAGACCAGGCATGTCTTCATATGACCAGGCAAAGACGTCGACGTATTCTCTTAGCAACTTCATAATAATCTCTTCTACCCTTGCTCGGCATAAATGTTGTGGATTTTGGAAACTGTGTGAATTCTAAGTTTGGGGTGGTAAATCTAATACCAAAGGGACAAGTGTGCGAAAAATTGTTACAAGAAAAGAGAAAAGAAAAATTGGAGGCTCTTTGAATGCTCCGGAAAAAGAAATAAAAAGAGAAAAGAAAAATAGAACTCATCAAAACGCACTTGTCCCAATTAAACGACTTGATTACATTTGAAATACTCAATCAGTTGAGTAAAGTTAAAGAGTCGATGTCGAACCCCTGTATATCAAAATAAGCACAGGTACAAGAAACATAACAGGAGTGCCGAGCCCAAACCCCTTGTGTATCCGTTTGTTATTTATCCTACCTGTACTAAGCCCCGTTACAACCCTAAGTCCTCCAAAAGTGTGTGAATTATGTTTGTGCAATAGAAGTAGAATTTATTCAAAAACTAAGAGTCGATATTGCATACACTGAGTCTTTAGTGCTAACCCTGAGAGATTGTGTGAGATGTATGAAAAGCTTGCAGGTAAAGAGGTGCTGGACTGTGAGGTGTAGCGGATAGTTCGGATTGGGTGGCCAATGTCTTGACCATGAAGGTAGGAAACTCGGTGCGAATAACATCGGCTGCATAGTGGTAAAAAGGAATTTTGGGGTGACCTCTGTTTGTTGTCTCTGGCATCACTTGAGGACAAGCAATGAGATAAGTTTGGGGTTGTGATCGGTCACAGTTTAACTTGATTTTCATCATGTTCTCGGCCAAAATTCATCAATGTGGTAACCCTTTATTTTGTGTTTTAGTGTTTGAATTTTAAGTATTTCATAGTTGAGTAGATTTATGCTTATTTTGCTTTTGGTGTTAATTTAAGTTTTTAGATGCGTTTTATGTCGTTTCCATGGTATTGTGCATGTTTCAGAAGTAGTTGAAGAGTCGGAAGTGCCAAGGCAACAGTGGAAGAGTGAAAGTAAAAGAAAGAAAAAAATAGAAGGAAATTCCTGGAGCCAAACACGGCCCGTGTCTCCTGACACGGCCTGTGCTGCAAGAAAACCTTTTTCCCATACAAAAACCAGGGGGCTGACACGGCCGGCCGTGTTGCTTGGCACGGCCCGTGTCAGCAGGTCTGAAGGAAAATCAAAAAAAAAAATAATTGAAGAGCCAACACGGCCGCCCGTGTTGCCTGGCACGGCCCGTGTTGGCAGGAGCACTGAAGTTTCCGATTTCTTGTTTTCACTCAAGTAAGTGATCCCGGAGGGCAGTTTTGACTTTTTGGCTTGGCTGTAAGGTGTACTACACTATTTAGACCTAATGGAAAGAAAAAGAAAGGGGACGAAACATAGAGAACGAGAGAATCAAGATTTTTGGAGAACGGAGATCATCAAGCGTGGAAGCAATTGAAGATCGAAGCTATCTAATCTCTTGTAATGTCTAATCTTATATTTGTACCTTCTTTGAATATTATCATGAGCTAAACCCCCCAATGCTAGGGGGGTGTCCCTGAATTGCTTTTGTAATGAACCTTTTTCCTACAATGTTATGAATGTCTATGTTTTTATGAAATCAATTTGTTATAACACGAGTGTAATGCTTGCCGTATTGGAAAATTAGGTATTGAATTGGAGGTAAAGGAGGTCTGACAAATCCCTTTATCACTATGTGTATAACAACATCGCTAATTTCTATTAGGAATGAGGATCTAATAGTGATGATGGAAAATTCTTGATATTCATACATGGGATTAATATTCTTTTGAATGGCTAAGGAATTGGGATTTAAAATTGAATGTTAATGGTTTCTGGCTAAGGAATTAGGGGAAACTTCTCTTGAGAACCATATTGAATCATTCGAACATAGATATCATAAAATAAGGATTAAGTTTATTTCAGAGCAATTCATACACCCTTGATCTAGCATGTTTAACGTTTCTGCATTCAAAAATCTCTATTTTACCTTTATATTTTACAAAGCAAATTCACTCTTCACTTACCAACCTAAGGTTATTTTGTTTAATTGAATCATTATCAACACTGATAGTTCCTACGCAGTCCTCGAGATCGATACTCAGGATAATTCCTTCTATTACTACATCGGTAAAATAGTACACTTGCTATTTTCCTGATCAAGTTTTTGGCGCCGTTGCCGGGGACTGCCAAACTATCTGTTAATAATTATTCAATTGAAATTTTGTTGCTCTGCAACTAAAATTTTACTGTATTTTATTTTTGTTTATATCACTTTGCCTATCCTAACAACTGTCTAATAGTTTATGCGAGGTAAGGCCTCAGCTGAATTTCTTTTTGACGCAGAACCAGAACGATCGTTGCGAGCACGAATCAGAAAAGCCAGACACGACAGACTGGAAGTAACAGAAGAACCGCTGATAGTTTCTGATTCTGAGAAAGAGGGAACCGTTTCAACTCATTCGGAACACTCTGATTCTGGAAATTCTGATACCGAACCTGAAACTATGGCAGCTGATCCACCTCCTGCGGAGAGACTATTAGGTGATTACGGGGGAGCAAATGCCCCGCCTGGAAGGATGACAATCGTGAATCAACCAGTCAATGTTGCCCACTTTCAACTTCACCCCTCAACGATACGGCAACTAGAAAGGAGATCTTTCGCAGGAAAAATTAACGAAGATGCCAACAAGCATTTGCAAAGGTTTCTGACTATGACTACGTCGTTAAAGATTGAGGGACACTCTGAGGAAGCTAAGAAGCTGGTCATGTTTCCGTTTACATTGTCAGAAGATGCTGAAGAGTGGTTCTACTCTTTACCTGCTGGAAGCATCACAACTTGGCAACAGATGGAGACAACTTTTCTCAACGAGTACTTTCCGGCCTCTGTGTACATCCGAAAGAGGTACGACATAGTGAATTTTAAACAGAAGGAAGGAGAGTCACTTGGAGATGCGTATAAGAGGTTCAAACGATTGTTGGTTGCATGTCCTACTCATAATATGGATGCAACGGAGCAAATGCAGAATTTTGTGAATGGTCTTCGGCTGAAGACTAAGCAACTCATTGACACAGCAGCTGGTGGCTCAACCAACTTTACAACAGCCACTGGTATTAAAAAGATTATCGAAGCCATTGCAGCCAATGAGCACTTGGAGTTGTATGACCGCAGTGTTAGTCAACCCGAAGGGATAATTGACCTGAAATTGGCAAGCCAAGTGGTGAAGATGGAAGATCAAATAGCAGCTGAAGTAGAAAGGAGACTGAAGAAGATGGCTATTGATACCCAAACTGTGGCACAGGTTCAACAGGTTCAACCAACTCAAACTAGTAATTGCGAAATTTGTGGAGGACCTCATCTTACCGCACATTGCTTTGCTACCGCACAACAAATTGAGGAGATCAAGTTTCTTAGGCAGAACAACCCTTATTCAAACACATACAATCCGGGTTGGAAAAACCATCCAAATTTCTCATGGAAGGATCAACAAGGAAATGTGCAGAACCAACCACAACAACAACAACCTCAACAACAGTTTCAGCAACAGGTACCAAGAAAAGCTGATTGGGAGATTGCCATTGAGAAGATGGCCGCTCAAAGCTCTCAATTTCAAGAAGAGACTCGAAGTAATTTAAAAAACACAGGTGCTTCAATTAAGAATCTTGAAATACAAATGAGTCAGATAGCACAACAACTAGCGGGTTCTCCACAACAGGGAGTTTTACCAAGTTCTACGGTTACTAATCCAAGAGAAAATTATCATGTGAATGCGGTGACCACCAGGAATGGTAAGTCAAAAGAAATACCTGAGAAGAGTTCTGAAGAAGAAGACTTATTGCTTGAAGTTGATCTAGAGATAAAAGAAAATGAGGTTGCAAATGAAGAGGTCACTCATGATGAACGAGTGGTTAAAGATAAAGTGAATGATCAAAAACCGACCGTCAAACTGCCATTCCCAACAAGAAATAAGAAGAAAGGGCAGCATGAGAAAAACTTTGAGAAGTTCTTGGAAATGTTTAAAAAGCTTGAGCTAAACATTCCTTTCTTGGAGGCGCTTGAGCAAATGCCTACCTACGCAAAGTTCATGAAAGACATCATCTCGAAGAAGCGGACCATAGAAACTAACCCGATTATTCTAACGGAAACTTGTAATGCCATTTTACAGGGTATGAAGGTTCCGGTGAAAAAGAAGGATCGAGGTTCTCTGACCATTCCGTGTGCCATTTGAGATAGATCCTTCAAGAAAGCTCTAATTGATTTGGGAGCGAGTGTAAGTCTGATGCCGCTGTCTATCTATAAGAAGTTGGAGATAGGTAAAATTCAAGATACGAGAATGACACTCCAATTTGCTGACCGCTCTGTGAAGAGACCCTATGGGATAGTAGAAGATGTGCTAGTAAAGATCGACAAGTTTATGTTTCCGGTGGATTTTGTCATTTTGGAAATGCCGGAAGATGAAGAGATACCAATCATTTTGGGGAGACCATTTTTAGAGACCGGGAGATGTTTGATCGACATAGAAGAAGGCACGATGACTTTGAAAGTGTATGATGAAGAGTTAAAAATTGATGTGCGAAACACCATGAAGTACAAGGATGAGGTTGCTACTAGCCAACATATTGAGACAATTGATCAAATATGTGAAAAGAAAAATTGCTTGACAACACAAAAATTTCCCTTGGAAAGGGTGTTGAGCTTATCAATTTTTAACAAAGAGGAAGTAGTTAACGAGAAAGATATGGAAGTTTTAGCCATGACGGAAGCATCACCACCTTTTAAAGGTTATCAACACAACCGGTGGAAAGATTTAAGGCAACCCTTAGTGGAAGAAAAGAAAGATGAACAAAAGAAGGGAACCGAATTGAAACAACTACCGGAGAACCTCAAATATGTCGTCCTCGACACAGAGAATTTGAAGGGAATAAGCCCTACAATATGCATGCACAAAATTCTCATGGAAGATGATCACCAGCCGGTTGTCCAACCTCAACAACGTCTTAACCCTGCAATGAAGGAAGTAGTCAGAAAAGAGGTGCAACACGGCCGGCCGTGTGAGCTAGCACGGGCCGTGTTGCTCAATTTTCAGAAGCCAATACATTTTCCAGGGAGGCAACACGGGCAGCCGTGTGTGCCAACACGGGCCGTGTTGCTTGGTGATTTCTTCCCCATACATTTTCCAGGGAGGCAACACGGCCGGCCGTGTGGTCCAGCACGGGCCGTGTTGCAGTGCGTAACTCAGAATTTTTTTTTAAAATTAGAGACATTGGAGTGGGGCCCACACGTTTTTAAATACCTTTTACCTCTCCCCCACTCACTTTTAAGCCACTTCATCTCCTCCAACCCTATTTTTCCCTCATATCTCCTAAACTCCATAACTTCTTTCACCTTAAAGCTCATATTTCTTCATCATCCAACCATTATTTTCCAAAGTTCCTTCACAAAAGCTGGGCCGTTTCTCGCACTCTACACCGTGACGGTATTATTTTTCTCTATCTCCACTATTTTTTTCTGCTCACTTTTTCAGGTGACCATTATGCCCCCGAAAAGAGCCGACCGAGGAAAGACCGTGGTAGAGACCTCAAGACCGAGACAAAGGTCCCGGCGGATGCCAAATGCACACGGAATCATTTTTGAGGATGATGATCATGTTGAAAGGTACAAGACTCACCTTAAAAGGAAGCTTGTACCTACAAGGTATGTTTGTGATGATACTATGAGTGCTTTAGGAATTCTAGATGATGTATCCCAAATGTTCCATAATTTAGGTATTTTTGAATTCATGCATGCTGATGTGCCTACCTATGAACGCATCACTCTAGAGTTCCTAAGCACTGTTAAATTTAAATTGGAAAAAAATTGGACTGGTCATGTCTATGAATATTTTGGCACTATGAGTTTCCGACTTTACAACGAAGATTACTCGATGTCGGTTATTCAGCTTGGGCAATGCCTCCGGTTACCATTGGTAGGATCCGGGGCAGTGCCAAATGACTTTTCTGCAGGTTCCTTTTGGTCCTCTATTACAGGTTTACCACAGTACGAACCCCGGAGTGCAAAGGCATCATGGATTCAAAACCCGTGCTTCCGATATGCTCAAAAAGGGTTAGCATTCACCTTGTTTGGACGATGAGATAGTACAGGTGTAGCGGCAAAGCGGGAGTTATTTTTGATGCATGCCATGGTGAATGAGGAACCAGTGAATGTGGCGGCATTCGCCGCGGACCATTTAGGTACCATGGGGCATGCCAGCTCAGGAGCCATTTCTGTGGGAGGTATGATAACACAAATTGCTGACTGGTGTGGTTGTAGGCCGGTGTTGGACGGAGAAACCCCGATGCAGGCGTTGGGTAAGCTTGACCTCAATGCCCTGTGTACGCAAGGCATGCTCGAACAAAGCCGTCATGGGTATGTGTTGGTAAGCCGAACACGCAGGCTGTTCCGCTTACCGAACACTGATAAAACTAACGTTGATAACAATGAGAATTGGTTGTATACCTCTGTTGACCCCGAAGAGGCGGGAGAAGATGAATTTTTTGCAGGTGATACGAGGGAGGAAGATGCACCGGCAAGGGAGAGGGCTGTTCCTCACCCTCACACCTCTCACCACAGAGGTATGGGAGCCTCCTCTGCTGGATGGACACCCATGGACATGGATCAGTTCCGTGTCGAGCAGGCTCGCCAGGGAGCGGAGATTGATCGGATCGTGACAGAGCAGCTCCGTCAAGGGGCTGCCATTGATGATATTCAAAGGATGATGCAACATATGATGTTGCAATTTCCACAGCACCCTCCTCCGCAGTAGGCACTGTAAGTCCCTCTTGCATTTGGGTTCAAACATTGGGGTCAATGTTTAGTTCAAGTGTGGGGGGGTTCCTTTCATTGTTTTAATTTATTTTCCGTTTTGGTTTTTCAATTTTTAAGTTAATTTTCCTTTGATTTCTGATGTTGGGTTACAGATTGATGGATAAAAACCAGAGGCGTGATGGAAAGATGGTTAGTGGATGAAAGACACAACCCGAACTCACGCTCCCGAGGCACCCTGGAAATTTATGCAGTCAAAGAAAAACTATTGTTGGACACAGTGGGATGAAAACTGGATTGAGATAGAAGTATGGTACACCTGAACCAAAAAGAAGCTACATTACACAGAGAGTGCTTTGGAACCTGCAAGTTTACCCCACATGGTGAGATTACAAAAAGCCAAATACTAAGAGATCATCATGAGAGTTAATCCAGGTATGACTCTATCGCTCTGGTTTTGCGTACGTTCTACTGACATAGCACTGCATTATGACACACACTGAGGCATTTTTGTTGTTGTTTAACCTTGAGCCTTTCCAGCCACCCTTGTACGTTTTATCCATTGCGAACCCCTTTGAGCCTTTAACCATTTTGTTTGTTTGTAAATCGCTTATGTTACCCTATGGCCAGAAAAAGAAAAAAAAAATAGATAATAATCTCTTCTACCCTTGCTCGGCATAAATGTTGTGGATTTTGGAAACTGTGTGAATTCTAAGTTTGGGGTGGTAAATCTAATACCAAAGGGACAAGTGTGCGAAAAATTGTTACAAGAAAAGAGAAAAGAAAAATTGGAGGCTCTTTGAATGCTCCGGAAAAAGAAATAAAAAGAGAAAAGAAAAATAGAACTCATCAAAACGCACTTGTCCCAATTAAACGACTTGATTACATTTGAAATACTCAATCAGTTGAGTAAAGTTAAAGAGTCGATGTCGAACCCCTGTATATCAAAATAAGCACAGGTACAAGAAACATAACAGGAGTGCCGAGCCCAAACCCCTTGTGTATCCGTTTGTTATTTATCCTACCTGTCCTAAGCCCCGTTACAACCCTAAGTCCTCCAAAAGTGTGTGAATTATGTTTGTGCAATAGAAGTAGAATTTATTCAAAAACTAAGAGTCGATATTGCATACACTGAGTCTTTAGTGCTAACCCTGAGAGATTGTGTGAGATGTATGAAAAGCTTGCAGGTAAAGAGGTGCTGGACTGTGAGGTGTAGCGGATAGTTCGGATTGGGTGGCCAATGTCTTGACCATGAAGGTAGGAAACTCGGTGCGAATAACATCGGCTGCATAGTGGTAAAAAGGAATTTTGGGGTGACCTCTGTTTGTTGTCTCTGGCATCACTTGAGGACAAGCAATGAGATAAGTTTGGGGTTGTGATCGGTCACAGTTTAACTTGATTTTCATCATGTTCTCGGCCAAAATTCATCAATGTGGTAACCCTTTATTTTGTGTTTTAGTGTTTGAATTTTAAGTATTTCATAGTTGAGTAGATTTATGCTTATTTTGCTTTTGGTGTTAATTTAAGTTTTTAGATGCGTTTTATGTCGTTTCCATGGTATTGTGCATGTTTCAGAAGTAGTTGAAGAGTCGGAAGTGCCAAGGCAACAGTGGAAGAGTGAAAGTAAAAGAAAGAAAAAAATAGAAGGAAATTCCTGGAGCCAAACACGGCCCGTGTCTCCTGACACGGCCCGTGCTGCAAGAAAACCTTTTTCCCATACAAAAACCAGGGGGCTGACACGGCCGGCCGTGTTGCTTGGCACGGCCCGTGTCAGCAGGTCTGAAGGAAAATCAAAAAAATAAATAATTGAAGAGCCAACACGGCCGCCCGTGTTGCCTGGCACGGCCCGTGTTGGCAGGAGCGCTGAAGTTTCCGATTTCTTGTTTTCACTCAAGTAAGTGATCCCGGAGGGCAGTTTTGACTTTTTGGCTTGGCTGTAAGGTGTACTACACTATTTAGACCTAATGGAAAGAAAAAGAAAGGGGACGAAACATAGAGAACGAGAGAATCAAGATTTTTGGAGAACGGAGATCATCAAGCGCGGAAGCAATTGAAGATCGAAGCTATCTAATCTCTTGTAATGTCTAATCTTATATTTGTACCTTCTTTGAATATTATCATGAGCTAAACCCCCCAATGCTAGGGGGGTGTCCCTGAATTGCTTTTGTAATGAACCTTTTTCCTACAATGTTATGAATGTCTATGTTTTTATGAAATCAATTTGTTATAACACGAGTGTAATGCTTGCCGTATTGGAAAATTAGGTATTGAATTGGAGGTAAAGGAGGTCTGACAAATCCCTTTATCACTATGTGTATAACAACATCGCTAATTTCTATTAGGAATGAGGATCTAATAGTGATGATGGAAAATTCTTGATATTCATACATGGGATTAATATTCTTTTGAATGGCTAAGGAATTGGGATTTAAAATTGAATGTTAATGGTTTCTGGCTAAGGAATTAGGGGAAACTTCTCTTGAGAACCATATTGAATCATTCGAACATAGATATCATAAAATAAGGATTAAGTTTATTTCAGAGCAATTCATACACCCTTGATCTAGCATGTTTAACGTTTCTGCATTCAAAAATCTCTATTTTACCTTTATATTTTACAAAGCAAATTCACTCTTCACTTACCAACCTAAGGTTATTTTGTTTAATTGAATCATTATCAACACTGATAGTTCCTACGCAGTCCTCGAGATCGATACTCAGGATAATTCCTTCTATTACTACATCGGTAAAATAGTACACTTGCTATTTTCCCGATCAGAACTCAAAGTTGGGAGATGGTGTTGGATCATTATGTTCAATGGGTTTGATCAACCTACATAATGATTTTGGATATAAAGAGATTTTAGAATTCAAACAAGGTAAATCATTATGCAGATGAAAAGATTGATTTTATTCTATTTTTAAGGTTTTATGTGATCACAACTTTCATGCAAAAAGCAAAAAGTGAACATTATTGGGGAAAACAAACATTTAACATGAATTTATTGAATGAAATATCATTGTATTTATGAGCCAACAATGTCATCACTCCTCCTTTTGGCATGGGAGAAGGGTTTTTAAACAAACAGCGAACATTATGTTGACTTATGGACGACTGTTAGAACATCAACGGTGACCCAGTTATTGCAGACCCCTGCAGGGATGACAAAGTTTCCAGAATCCTCCTATGCATCCTCTTCCACAACACCAGCAGCTTCCTCGTCTTGGATGGTGTGGATAAAACCGCCACTCTTAAATAGCTCACGCTTGTTGAAAGCGCCTGAAGAGTACCCTATGCCAGCCCGGGATTTATTGTCTTCTATCTTGATCGATTGTCCTAAACCAGTAGTTGTGCCATGCTCAATGGCCAACTTAGCATCATTGTAGGATGCAAATGAAGAAGTTACTTTCTTAGAAGGTTCAGCAATTTATAAAGCTTGGAACGGTGTCCCAACTTCATCCTCAGCGTCTATATAAGAAAAGGAAGAAAAATGGCTAACTATGAGAGCCTTCTCTCCCCCTACCACCATCAGCTTCTTGTTCTTGACAAATTTCAATTTCTGGTGTAAGGTGGATGTCACGGCGCCTGCCTCGTGAATCCATGGTCTTCCCAACAGACAGCTATATGATGGATGGATATCCATGACCTGAAAAGTGATCTGGAAATCACTTGGTCCAATCTTGACTGGGAGTTCAACCTCACCAATCACCGTTTTGCGGGATCCATCAAAAGCTTTTACCACCACTCCACTTTGCCTCATGGGAGGCCCCTGGTATGACAATCTAGCCATAGTGGATTTCGGCAACACATTCAATGATGATCAAGTGTCTACCAGCACATTAGACATGGCATCATCCTTGCAGCACATAGATATATGAAGTGCCAAATTATGGTCTCTTCCCTCCTCAGGGAGATCAGCATCACAAAACCTCAGATTGTTACAAGCGGTAATGTTTGCAACAATACTATCGAATTGTTCTATCGTGACGTCATGATCTACATACACCACATCCAACACCTTCTGCAGAGCTTCACGGTGTGGTTCTGAGTTCATTAGCAAAGATAACACAGAGATCTTTGATGGCGTTTGTAGAAGTTGATCTACAACATTGTACTCACTCCTCTTGATGAGCCTCAGCATCTCATCACAGTCTTCTTTCATTATGCCATTCTGGCCAGCAGGGACAAGAGTTCTTACAGCGATGGAAGGTTTATTAGCAACAAGTGCCGGATTCGGAGCAACAGCAGCATTTCCAACCGGACGAACAGCGCAATAAGCAATATCAGCCCTTCTGATGTCAGCCTGGGGCTTCGACGAAGCCGAGAAAATGCGACCACTACGGGTCAGGCCGTTGACATCAGCGATATTAACAACAGAGGTAGAGGGAAGGGGCATCTCCTTCCCATCTTCCAATGCCACGTCATTGTAATGATAGGGGACAGCCTTATCAGAAGAATGTGGCACAGGGCCAGCTAGTTTAATTATCAAGGAGGGAGAAGCCTTCTGTTTGCTACCATCATATCGGATGACAACAAGCTCTGGGATCCGAAACACTGGTGATATCACATTGACTTCATCATCTCCATCGCGATTCTGAAGTATTTCAATTACACCTTCATCCAGCATTTCTTGGATATCTTTACGAACTTGACGACACCCCCTCTGATTGACAGTGCAGACTCGGCATATGTCATGGTCATGCTCATAGTGATTGTATTCACATAATAGTTTGTGCATCTCGACCAATGATTGTCAGATATGGCTGACATATCGGACTTTGTATTTACCAGGGCAGCCCTGGACCATGTTGACAACAGATTTCCCATGCTCTGGCAATGGGTTCTTCTTGACATTGGGACCTACGTCCTCGAAACACAAGATACCACTTCTCACAAGGTCTTAAACCTTGGTCTTCAGTGGGTAGCAATTTTCCACGTCATGTCCGAGGGCACCGGAATGAAAAACACAATGTAGCTCGGGCTTGTATCACCACTGAGGGTTGGTAGGTATAGCCGGTGGGTCACGTGGAGTGATCAGTTTTCTCTCTATCAAAGAGGGATATAGCTCTGCGTAGGTCATGGGAATAGGATCAAAAGTGACCCTTTTCCTCTCAGAGCTGGTACTGGTCAGATTATTGTTTCGAGGCTGGTAGGCCTGCTGTTGAGGACGGTGTTGTTGTTGTTGATATTGTTGGTGTTGCTGTTGTTGGTTATTATTATGCTGATAGTGCTAGTTTTCTCTGAAAACAGGTGTTATGTGAGCCACCTGATGCTGATTACCGGCGGGATGCACGGTCTTCCTCTTCACAAAGGGTCTTCTAGATTTGACATGGGAGGTCACAGCATGTGCCTCACCATCTTTCTTCTTTCCAAACGCCCCATATCGTTTGGCAGAAGAGCCTTCTTCTCTAGTCAGGCGCCCTCCCCTAACTCCTTCCTCTAGACGCATCCCCATGTTCACCATCTCGGTGAAGTCAGAAGGAGCGCTGGCAATAATCTGCTCATAATAAAACAAGCTCAAGTTCTTCAAGAAGATCTTGGTCATTTCTTTTTCTTCTAGCGGAGGCACAATTTGTGCAGCTAGTTCTCGCCACCTCTGGGCGTACTCCTTAAAAGTTTCCTTGTCCTTCTGGGACATGGCTCTCAATTGATCCCTATCGGGAGCCATATCCATGTTATATTTGTACTGCTTGACGAAAGCTTCGCCAAGATCATTGAAGGATCGGATGTTCGCGTTGTCCAAACCCATGTACCATCTCAGGGCGGCACCAGACAGGTTGTCCTGGAAATAATGAATGAGGAGTTGATCATTGTCGGTCTGAGTCGACATTTTCCTCGCATACATAACCAAGTGGCTGAGAGGGCAAGTGTTTCCCTTGTACTTTTCAAAGTCAGGTACTTTGAATTTTACAGGGATTTTGACGTTAGGAACCAGGCAGAGTTCAGCAGCAGACTTGCCAAATAGGTCCTTCCCTCTGAGAGTTTTGACTTTCTTGCGGAGCTCAAGAAATTGATCGTTCATTGCATCCATTTTTTCATAAACGTCTGGGCCCTCAGACGGCTCAGAGTGGTAGATGGTGTCGTCTACTCTGGGCATAGTATGCACGACCGGAGGTGGAACGGCGAGGACCGGGCTAGATGCCGGCAGAGAAGCAAACGTTGGGGCGAGACCCTCAGGAACAAAATTCGCGGGCATCCCCCAGGGAAACCCGGTTGGCATAGCAGTTGGTGCAAAATGGGCACTAGCAGCAGGCACTGTTGAAGAGGCAATCTCAGAGATGATTGTCCTCTAGGGAGGAGTTGAAGGCGTTGGAGACGACTGGCTTTGGGCGGCCATGAAAGACTCCATCAGGGCAGTCAATCTGGCCATTTCCTCCTTCAGTTCTCTGTTCTCTTGCTCTAAGTGATCCATCAGTCTTGAAGTGTTGGCTCTGGTGTAGTACCGGTGAGTCAGCTTGTCTTCAAAATAAATGAAGAACACAGAGTTAGACCATTGAACAAGAAGCCTGGAGCAAAACCTGCTTATGCACATGATGCATGCAATGCTTGTGCATATGATTTATTTTATTTATCGGAGGAACTTTAAAGTCCTATTTGCAAATATTAAAAATATTTATCATTTAGACATATATGGAAATCTCATATCAATAATATCTGGAAAATATTACACCAAAGAAGTACAATCTTGGTAACTAAATACAATACAAGAGAGAGGAAAATGAACATCCTATGGAACCCTAGAAACAATCGTCTAAATCTCTGGAGACTGGAAGATAAGCTGCACGAAGCCTCTTCACCTCTCTCTCGTAGGCTGCCTCCATATCTGCCTTCTCTTTGGCGAGTCGCTCGTACTTCCTCTTCCAGAACTTGGAATACTGAGGAAGAAGAGAAGTCACCACATCATTAGGCTTGTCGATCACCTGATGCTCAAGAAACTCTATCAAGGCATCCTTATGTCTAAGCTGCTGAAGTAGCTCTTCTCGCTCACGAATCCAGGCACGCGAACGGTCTTTGTCTCTCAACTCCTCTACTCCTTGGTCAGGGAGGGTTGAAGGCCCAGCCATAACCAAAGGTGTAGGTCTTGGATATTTGTAAGGCATAATGTACTCGGAAGCTCTCCTCCTAACCCACAGGGTATAGGGTTCCAAAGCAATACAGTTCTTCAGACCAAGCTCTTTCCTTCCCTTCCTATGGATCTTGCACCAAGCGCGGACCATCCTGCCCTTCATGTTTTGGGGATCTTTATCCTCTTGAAAGAACACACCTTCTAATAGAATGTTATTAGGTTTATCCTTTAAGGGGAACCCAAGCTGACGACATGCCAAAATAGGGTTGTAGTTAATCTCACCACATGTACCAAGAAGAGGCACATTGGAGAATTCCCCACAAGAGTCGATAATCTGCACACCATCATATACACGGTTGTACCAAAAGATATCATCATTAGTGAGAGACATTAGCCTCGTGGACCACCATAGATATCCTTTGTTCTCCTTGAAGACGACCGTCTGTGGCAAGTGCGAAATAAACCACTTGTACAACAGAGGCAAACAGCATACAATGGTACCATCACCCTTTGCATTCCTCGTATGCAAAGAAAAGTAATTGTCACCCAACAGAATTGGAACGGGATTAAGAGTAGAGAAAATCCTAATGGCGTTCATATCCACGAACTTGTCGATGTTGGGGAATAACACTAGCCCATAGATGAGAAGTACGAATATGGCCTCAAAGGCGTCCTCACTCATGGCCTTCCCATACAAAGTAGCTTGAGCAATGAGGAACTCAGAAGGGACACCTTGAATTCCACCTTTGGTAGTCATATGAGCACTAATCAGAGATTCATCTACATGCAACATATCAGCGATCTCTTGAGAAGTAGGAACCCTCTCTAAGCCACTGAACGGCAACTGATCTAGGATAGGTATACCCACAAGATAGGCATACTCCTCAAGCATGGGCAAAAGCTGGAAATCTGGGAATGTGAAGCAACGGTACAAGGGATCATAGAACTGCACCAACACACTCATCAGACCTTCGTCCACCTGAGTAGCCAAAATAGATAGAAGCTTCCCATGAAGAGCCTTAAACTCCAAGGGATCTAATACATAGGATGTCAAATTCCTTAACTCTTTCAAGTCGGGTTGTCTGAAACTGTACTTCTTCGTATTCCTTCTTTGCTTATCCATGTCTGAAAATTTGCAAATGGACCTCTTAAGTTCCTTGAAAATTTTCTCATTATTGATGATATGATGTATGTGGATGCATGAATGCATGGATGCAACAATCACACTCAAGGATCAAGCAAAGCACACCACACAAAGGTCATGGGATGGATCAAGTCATCCTTAATATCAATCATCCATTTTGGTGGATTATGATTTACACCTTATCAACATCCAAGTTCCATTGATATTAAGGATATACAAGAATGGATCAACCATGAATCAAGGGTTTGTTGCAAGTCACGAGCATGGAGTCTTGGTTAAGAACCACCCAAAGGGAGTGTACTATGGTTAAAACCTGTCAATCATGTCCTACAAGAGGTTCCCATAGTCATCATCCCATCTTTCGGATATTATCGGATAAACGACTACTTGTATTCCAAAAATATTCTCAAGAGAGACTCTTATGAGTGTAGTATCGCGTAACAATCATGTCAAATCTTACACTTGAACGACCTTCGTACTACGTCCTAAAAATAGGCGAGATGGGCTTGGTAAACTAAGGTCATTGGCTTCTAAGGTCTATATTGGAAAGAGTGATGCCTAACCACGACTGCTCGTGTGACATTATTGATCCCAACATAACCTCCACCAAGTGAATGGGCTTGCAAGTCAACTTGCTAAAGAATAACTCCACACAAGTCAACAAGACTATGCCATTCTCCTATCCTAAGTGCACTCGAGTTCGGGTATAGAACTCATCTCACAAAGATCACCAAGCATACAAGGAATTAATATATCAAGCAATTCAATCATTACATACAATACCATAATCCCAAATTGCACAAAAATATGTCACAAAATAATATACACAATACAATACAACAAATGTGAAAAGTAGGCAAAACCCACTAGGCAAAAGCTTTGATTCCCCAGCAGAGTCACCACTTTTCTATAACGGCATATTTGTTACCTTTAGATTTATTGACTAAATCAAAAGTAAACCATACAAGTCAAGTCGCCACCGCACTTCTATTTATCCAAAGGAAAGGTTAGAAAGCGAACAAAAACCGAGAAGTTTTATCGAATCAAAAACTAATAAAAACGTCAGAGATCGGGGTAAGGGGGTTTGTTATGTAATGGGAAGGTTTTAAGCACCCAAAATATCCTAGGTACTCCTAGGGAGCCCTTTTCACAATTTGTTGTAAGGTAGGTTGGTATTTTGTGAAATTTATTTGTGCAAACATGATTGAGGAGATGGGAGAAGAATGTACAATTTATTTACAATTTTTGTGTTTGAATGGATAAACCCACTGTCTACGTACCTGTAATACCCCAAAATTTACCCTTCACATTTTTCTTGGAAGCATGGGATTGTGTTTCACATTGCATTAGCATCATACTAGGTCATACTCATTGCATACTGCATTAGTGACTTGGGAAATCAGGGTTTGATTGATCACTCCTTAACAGAAGGAGCCCACACAAAGCAAGATTGAGCATTGGACTTCATTTTCCAAATATACAAGTCTCAAGGGTCTCAAGGAGGTCCAGGTATCTTATGGTGGTCTACAGTTCATCAGTGGAAGATTCAGAGCTCTTAGAGTGTGCATCTGGATTTAATCAGAAAATTAGGGTTTCGTGGATACCTGCAACAGAAAATGTTTGATTTGAAATAGAGGGGAACATTCATATCATGATTAGAGAGGCATCTTGGCCTAGGAAGATTCACAATCATCTCACAAAGATCCATTGGCAGTCGGTGCAATCAGTCCCCGGTCAATTTTGCCCTAAACTAGGGTTTGGTATAAAATCGGTTTATTTCTTATTCCTTGGGTGAAACTCTTTTCCATGGCCCTCTATATCTCTACAAGGGTCTACATACAAAAAATCAGCTCTTTATTTGAGCCAGAGGTGCTTCAATTGATCAATGGAATCGAGAATCAAACAGTTTGGGAAAAGTCAACTGTGGGGCCAGAAAAGTCAACTCCTGACATTTTGAAAGTGGAATCTCAAAATTCATTCCTAAGGGAGCCTACATGTGAAATTTGGTCAAGGTTGGATCATGGATTCATCATTTAATCAGGAGTTGGAAAAGTTACTAAATTTGGAAATAGTTGACTTTCCATTTAGGGCAAGTTTTTATGATTTTTGCACCCAATTTAAGCCCATTTTCCATCAAGATGCAAGCTCCATTTGAATATTTCTCCAACATGAAAGTTGTTTCTCTTGTTCCAAGATTTCTAGAGATATAAAGTTTGTTTCATTTGGATTAAAATTGAGAATGTTATGCTTGGTCAAATTGGGACATTATTTTAGAACACTTAAAAAAATTTCTAAGTCCAAAATCTGCAAGATTTGTCAAGACTTATGGGCCAGTTTTCTTGCACTTCAAGGCATCTTTTGAAAACACTTTCTTAATAACAATTGCACCTTGCTATGTCCTCTTTCACATCCTTTTGGAATCATCCCATTTGGATCATTGGTTTGAAAGATACACTCATCTAAAGTTGGCCTCATGGGCTGAATTTTTAGGCAGCATTTAGGCCAAACTGGCCCAACCATTTTGCATTTTTGGAACCTGCACTTTATGGCCACTTTTCACCTATTTCCACTCATCATTTCAATTTGTGTTCAACATGAAATATGTTAAGCTCCATTCCCTCTTTCTACTGTTTGCATTGCCTTGCCATTTGGACATGTATTCATCAAGATACAAAGCCTCAAAGTCACCTTGTTTGACTGTTTTTTTGCTGCACAAGAAAACCAAGTTAGACCACAAAACCAACCAACACACTTTTTACCTCATTTGGTCAGGCACCTTTATGTTCACTCACTTAAGTTTTGCCACATTGAGAATTTGCTCATACCACCCCGCTTTTTGCATCATTTTGCATGACTCCAAAACAAGCATTGCAAGCCCATTAAGAGCACTTTAACCCTACATATTTAAAGCTTCTAAACCCTAATCTGAAGTAGAGGCTGCTGTATTTCGAGCTAGGCAAGGCAAGAGGAAAAATACCAAGTTGCATTCTTTTCCATTTTCACAAGTTCTTGAAATTTCAAAGCACCAAGAGCATCTTCCTTTTCTATCTTCTCCATTACCAAGAAGCAATGAACTGTTCTCCACTAGGTGACCTCCTTATCCCAACCTTCCATGGCCATGAATATCATGCTTGCTCACTATTGTTTTCATGCTTACCATCCATACTTCATGTTATTTTTCATTTATGCCATGCTTGTTCTATGCTTATTTTCCATGTTAATACTATGATATGCATGCTTATGAGCCCTCACCATGAGGCATTGTCTTTAAGTTGGAGTTTTGTGACATTGATTTTCGTTGTATACATGTGCATGAGGCCCCCTTGTTGTTCGCTTTTCTACATGCTAAGGCCATTATTTTCATCGAAACAAAGTACCATTGTGTTTTACTCATTTAGAACTTGAACTTTGCTTTTTGTATCATCTCATTTGGAGCACCATACCGTGAGATATGTTGGTTGGAAGATTGAAAATATATGTTGCGTTTTTCGTGTTTTTGTTCTGCATGCATGGCTATTGTTTTCATTCCATGAAGAGGCGATACGTGTCCTCTTGGTGACCGCTTGATCGCGTGCGCTCCTGTTAATCATGTCCATTGGTTCCTATTTTGTCTTGTAGTGCATTAGTGAAAAGGTGACCTATTGATGCACGGTTACATAATTTTTTTTAATAAAACGTTACCTTCTTTTTTTATGCTGTCACGCTAGTTTTATTCATGTTGGGCCGGGCCTAGCGCGCTACCGCTATTTGCACCCCTCTGTCCATGGCCCATTACCAATTCCACTTCATTTTATTTCTATTTCCATTCTTTTATTTATTTTATTTTCTGTTTTGCTTTTTAATTAATAAAAATATTTTATTTGTTCACAAAAGTACCAAAAAATATTTTTCACATTCTTTAATGTTTGATTTAATTTTTTTAATTTTTATTTTCATATTTAGTTAATGTTAATATTTTATTTCAATTATTTATTTCAAATGGTTCATTTTGACACACATTTTTTCATTAATTTTATTTTCATGACTTAGAATTATTTTTAACTTCTGATTTTTGGGATGAGGGCTTACCAATGTCTCATGGTCAACCTGACCTTTTATTGAAATTTTATTTCCCATTTTCAATTTATTTTGGATTTATTTTTGACCTAGTTTGTTTGGTTGACTTTTCATTTGACTTCTGTTTTATTTCAATTAATTCAATAACCAATTTTCATTATTTTTGCAATATTTTTAGGGGATGATGATGTCCTGACCCCACCTTACTTAGTTTAATTTTTCATGATTTTCTTGATTAATTTACTATTTATTTGATAATTTTCAAGTTGACTTGACTTTTCAGTTGACTTTTCTATGATTGATGTTTGACATAGGGATTGATTGCTTAGGGCAATTGAAGAGATCTTTTGATCCTCCCTTGTTCATATCATATGCCATGTATTAGAGGCCTCTCATTTTGATGTTATTTAATCCTTGCATCATTTCCCGATTAAATTATTCAGTGATCCTTTGTGTGCATAGTTTCATCTGTCTGATTCATCTGATATTTTTTATACTTGTTTCTTTCATCCATGCTTCTATTGTTTGATTATTTAACATGTCTACACTTCTCATGCATTGTCTAATGCTCTTTTATATCATTATTTGATTCATTTGATTTGATCATGTACTTGTTTATATATCTGATTGTTTGATAATTGTGGCCTACTTGTATGATGTATGAGGCATTTATTCTTATTTGTCTGATTGCCATGAACAACCCCCATTCATAACCAATGTACCCCTCTCCCATGAAGTATATAATGTTTATTCTTTCATTCTTTACTCATCTGTTAATACAAGAATTAGAACGAACATCCGATAACCATTTCAAAACAAGATCAAAACCTCGATCCAACATCGAGTAATCATTTTCAAAACTTAACAGAACTAGCACGTATTCATCCACGCTTTTGTAAGTCGATTGCTTCATGCATCGCCATTTCTCTTGTAAGTCGATTGCTTCGTGCATCGCCATCTACCTCTTGTAAGTCGATTGCTTCATGCATCGCCATCTACCCTTATCCGTGACTCCTCTCCTTGCTCCATCCGTCGATTCTTGTTCCGTTTAGGTAGCACCCATTAGGTAGAACCCTCTGTATGATAACATAGGTAGCATTCCCTTATTCTTTGTATGATAACATAGGTAGGATTCCCTTATTCTTTGCATGCTAACATTAGGTAGATGTTCCCATCTGTAAATCCTAACACATAGGTTCACATTGCATGACAACTCTAGGGCAGAGCTTCCCCATTTTTTAGATCTCCCGTGCGTCTCCGATCTCGTGGCATGTCAGTCCGTCCTATTGCAAAGAGGTAACTGCCTAAGACTCGATTCAGCGAGCTGCGACACCTGCTGCTAGGACGTGAACACATTGCCCACTCTCCTTTGACACAACTGGTGTCCTCTTTTATAAGTCCATGTTCAGATGGTAATCCCTATGTAGCTGAACTACAACAACTCTGATTCTCATGTTCAGATGAGATACGTAGGCACAACATGCGATGTCTTACCGAGTTTGACTAACAACTAACAACTAATCCTTGTTTACTTTCGCCCTCATTGCAATTATTTTTCTCTCGCCCTCGTTGCGATCAAGACATTCCCTTTCTCTTGCCCTAATTGCAATTGAGACCTTTATTCCCGTAGTTAGTTGAACTACGTTTTGCTCTGATTCTCATTCCATATGAGATACGTAGGCATAAGACGCGACGTCTTAGCGAGCACACTTCTCTTTAACCCATAGGTAACCGAGCTACGAAGACTCTGATTCTCATGTTCAGATGAGATACGTATGCAGTGGATGCGACATCCGTGCGAGTCATTTTCTTTTGACCCCTCTTTTAGTAAATAGTACATTAGATAAACACACACCCTTTAGACAAGAACAACAAGAGTGGATCCCGTAGAGTACTATGGATGCGTAGGGGTGCTAATACCTTCCCTTTGCATAATCGACTCCCAAACCCAAGATTTGGTTGCGAGACCTTGTCTTTTCCTTCCTTTTTCTCCAGGTTTACTTCGAGTGTTTCCTTTCCCTCCTTTGGGATAAATAACGCACGGTGGCGCCTCTTCTGTCATTTCTTTTTTTCGCCGGTTGTTTTTTTTAGGTTGCGACAGTACCATCTTAAAAAAGATTAGGATCAAAACCTCGTAGTTCGGGGTAAAAATCTCAAAACAAGTTGGTGAATTGATTGGTCCAAAAGCCTTAAGGTCTTTTGTTATCCAAGGGAGAAAACTCAACCTAAAACCCCAAATCCACCATGTGAGGATAGCTTCAACATGCTAGTGAGGGGTTAACCCTATAATAAGCATGGAAGACTCATTGTCCATCACTAAGGATATAGGTGAGTATTATATCAACCTCAAGGATAACTCAAACCTAATAGCTAATGGTTATGAAAAGTTTTGCTGAGAAAGTGGCCATTGAAACCACAAAATATTTGAATGAGTTATATTTACCAATGAAAAGTATTTACAAAATATGGTCAAAGTTGACTTAAAGATTCAATTCAAAATAAGTGTTATGAAAAGGAAGTTTGAAAAATCAAAACCATAATGCTTAGGTTTCTAATGTTGAAAAGAAATGTTAATATTTGCACAAAAGTTTTGGCTTGGGTTAGAGTGGAGGGAAGAAGAAGAGTGGCTAAGTCCTAAACATACAAGAGATGAGGGAAAAGAAATAAGACCACAAATGGAGTTCCCTTCTTGAGATCATATTGATGATCCAAGTAGCTCCCATCCTTTGGAATAAGCAAGCAAATAGGCAAATACTCAAGCAATCAATCAATCAAGCAAGCTCTTATGCATCTTCCAATGGCTCTTATGTCTCTCACTTTAAAAGCACATGACAATGGTTCTTCACTTAGGCTCAAGTTGGAATCCCTAGCACAAGAAAACACACATCAAAAAGTACTATAATGCAAACAAAGAATGGACAAGAGGGAGTTTAGAGAATAGGTCATTTCAATTCCTCTTCAACATTAAGCATTCTAAAGGCATGAGGCCTAATTGCTCTTTGACTTTTATAACATTCTAAAGGCATAAGGCCTAGTTTCTCTTTGACTCCATTTTTGCATAGGGAATGTCCTAAAGTCTAAGTCCTTTTGTCCATTTGCAATTGGTTCACAACAATCAAAATAAAAACATAAGCACAATAGTATATACACAATTATGTGCTCAAGTGAGCAAAAGGCAAATTGCATTAACATAAACATGTGCTCAAATGAGCAAAGGGCAAAAGAAAATGAATAATATGTACAAGAATATTAAATTGCGTAAACGTAAAGTGCAAGAATTAAAAGTTAATGGTCAATAGTTAGTGTTAGTGTGCCATAATGCAATTTAGCGCTATGTTAAGCAATCGTAAGTGGACTAATGTAGTAGTCACACCTATTTGAGGCCGATCAATAAAAATATAGGCAACAAACACAAGTTAGAGATCTTGATTAGTGAATCAAGCTCCTACAACTTGTCATTCCAAAAGAAGACGAGAAATGATCTTGTATTGATTTAGGTTCTTTGCTTGATTAGGAAGCAGCATATCCTTAATGCAAAGCCATTCACTTAATCTATGATCAAGATATATTAGATCTGAATCAAGGAAGGTTAAACCTCCCATTCATCAAGGCTAACCACCAATCTTTAACTCATTGATCAAAAAGAAAAAGATGAAGAAGGAGATGAATAAGAAGGAACATTAATGGAAATTCAAATGAAGTAATCAACATACATTGACCAAAGATAGATGGAATCAAGGTCAAACATTAGTAAACAGAAGCATAATGAAACTTAGAAGTCAAGAAACAAATAAAATAGTTTTTGGTATTTTTCAAAATTAAAATAATACTTGAATTAAAATAAACAATTAAAGGTCAAACTTCAAATCCATTTCAGATCAACTTTGAAAAGTTCAAATGGATCATCCTAAGTTCAACAAGGTCAAACAAAGTTTGACAAAAATATTCAGCATTTTTAGAAACCAGAAACTATTTTTAATCAATTAAAAATGCATAAAAATAACCTAATTGAATTAAAATCTCAAATAAATCTCAAATCAATTAATAAATTGATGAGAATATTTTTCATAGATCCATCATCATTCAAAGTGGTTAAGAAAATATTTTTGTATTTTTTGAATATCAAAAATTATTTTAAATGAATTAAAAACAACCAGAAAAGAGAAAATTCATAAAAAATATCAAATTATAAAATAAAAAATATTTAAAATAATTTTTAGAAACTAGGAATTAAAATAGAAACAATGCAATTGGTCTCACATTTTTTGGATTAATAATGAATGAGATATGATTTTTTGAAATGAACTGGTATAAAAGAAATAAAATAGAAATAAAAATCAGAAATAAAAAATAGGAAAAAACGTGAGCAACATGTGGATATTAAAAAACTCATAAGCGCGCGTCCATTAAACACACTAGTCAATTGAGCAACATGTGGATATTAAAAAAGTCATAAAAATGAAGGATCCAGATTAGATCTGGAAATGAGATCGCACGGCCATGATTTGATCTGGAACTGGGACGGTGGTGTACACCACCGTCTTCTCCGGCGAGTTCTCCAGTTCCGATGAGAGTTACAGACATGGCAACCTCAACCAAATGCCACAATCTATACAGCAATGGAAAGCTGGGGTGATGTACATCACCCCTGTATCATCTATTTTCTCTCTAGACCTCCATGGAAAGAGAAATCAGAGGTTTAAAATTATGATGTTCAACTGAAACTTAATGGATTTTCAAAATTCAAAGCATCAATCAATTGCCTCTGATGAGAGGACTTCAGCCTACCCAATAAATGCAAGAAACAAGTTATAAACAAAGAGATTCGAAGAAGGAAAGTTTGAATATCCACCTCTGAAATGTGGGTCTTGAGAGCACGATTCTCCTCAGCTAATGCTTGCAGTATGATCTAGTGATGAAGATGAAGCAAGGTCAAGGAATTATAAATCTGAAAATCAACCAATGTAGTTGAAATTCATATCTGAATTTTTGAAAAGAAAGTGGAAATTCCTTTAAGTACGGCTATGGAGGGATTCTTGCAGCATAACAAGCGCCTTCAGGTTGCTCAATTGTGAAGCCTAGCACTCCTATTTATAGCAATTGGCAAGGCAAATGCATGAACAAAGTGTGTGCATGAATGAAGAGGGCCTCCATGCATGGGCATGTACAGGCGCATGGAGGGACCAATTTTGAATGCAAATGAATGCTGGTATCACTTTGAGTAGGAATGGAAGTGCAGGAATGATGTAATGAGCTTGTACAATGTGTTTTCAACTTGTTTCCAAAAATGCACTAAAATATTATCCTCTTCGAAAATGCCACTTCCAAAAATAGAACATAGCCTTATGGGTAATGGTTGGAAAGCTCTTGGCACGAGGATCAATTGTTATGTTGAACAAAACTTCATTTGGAATTGGGAAATTGATGAAAATTGATCATGAAGTGCAAGGTGCAAAACATGTGCATGTAAAATTTCCAAAAATGATCAACTTCAAGCCCTTATGTTTCAATGATGCAAGCTCCAAATGACAAAACCTTCAACATAAACGTTGTATAGCTTCTCAAGACATCCAATTTAGACTTAAATTTTGCATCATTTGGATTTTTGGTGAGAATGTTATGGGCACTTGAAGTTGAACTTTTTCACATTTCAATGCTTTTGGTCCAAAGTGACCTAGAATGTTTTGCATTATCACATGTATTTCTTTTTGAATTATGAAACTTTTCTCAACATAACAAATGAAGTAGACGTCGTCAAATTTCCAATGCATTTGATCCCACCTTAAAATAATAACAAATTAATGAGTTATGTTCTTCGGAAGTTGACCCAAAATTAGGGTTTCAGTCAAAATGACCTATAATGTTTTGAAATGGATGATGACCTTCCAAGCTTCAAATAAATTTTTGATGAACATAAAAGTTGTTCACATGGTTCTTAAGAACATTTTTTTCTCTTGGGGTTATCTCCATTTGACAAACACATCAAAAGTTAGGTCTCAGTGGATTTCAAAATAGTCAAATGAATTGACTGATTAACTTCTCAAGTCCATGCCTCAAATCTTGATGAATTAATGATTGAGGGCACTCAAATAAGCTAAAATATGCATGAAATGATAAGTGGAATAACTTCCCTTGATTGTATTTGATCATGGGTTGAGGTTGCTTCATGACCAAGGCATAGTTGATGCACAGATGAATTAGGGTTTCCTTGGGAAACAAGCCTCAAGCCCTTTGGTTTGCTTTGATAAAAATGATGAATTTAGATACCTGGGAGGCATATATGATGGATGAGGGCCTTGTGAACCATTGTCATGCTTGCTTTCATCTTCACCTGGCCATAGCAATGAGCATAGGGTTTCCTAGGAGCCTTGGTTCTTATGATTGCTCAAGCTACAAAACAAAAGATGTTAGTGACATATTTTTATGTTTTTGGTTAGTAAGCAAAATAAGAAAAGCAATAATATACCATTCAAGCATGTTTGGTGGTCTCAAACCAACTCACAAGTGTTCCCACCCAAAGGTTAGGAGCCAAGATGCTATGATTCTTGAGGCAAGATGCAACATGCAATGTTATGATGACATGAGGGATCTTAGGGTCAAAATTAGGGTCTTACAGTCCATTTAATATTTTTGTGAATTTTCTCTTTTCTGGTTATTTTTAATTCATTTAAAATAGTTTCCAAAATTCAAAAATGCCAAAACTATTTTCTTAACATCTTTGAATGATGATGAATCTATGAAAAATATTCTCATCAATTTCTTAATTAATTTGAGATTTATTTGAGATTTTAGTTTAATTATGTTATATTTTCTTCATTTTTAATTGTTTAAAATTAGTTTCTGGTTTCTAAAAATGATGAAAATTTTTGTCAAACTTTGTTTGACCATGTTGAACTTAGGATGATCCAATTGGACTTTTCCAAGTTGATTTGAATTGGATTTGAAGTTTGACGTTTCTTTGTTTATTTTAATTCAAGTATTATTTTTTCCAAAAAAAATACCAAAAATATTTTTATTGTTTCTTGACTTCTAAGCTTCATCTCACTTCTGTTTACCATTGATTGAGGTTGATTCATTTCATATTTGGTCAATATATTTTACTTATGTCATTTGAATTCCATTAATGTACATTTCCATTTCTTCTTCTTCTTCTTCTTTTTCTTTTTGATCAATGAGTTAAGGATTGGTGGTTAGCCTTGACATATGAGGGGCTTAACCTTCCTTGATTCAAATCAAAATCATCTTGATCAAAGATCAAGTGAATTGCTTTGCACTAAGGATAGGTTGCTTCTTGGTCAAGCAAAAAACCTAAATCAATACAAGATCATTCTTCTTTTCTTTTGGCATGGCAAGTTGTAGGAGCTTGGCTTCCTAGTCATGGTCTCTAACTTGTGTTGTTGCCTATAGTTTTATTCACCGGCCTCAGATAGGTGTGACTACTACATTAGTCCACTTACGATTGCTTAACATGGCGCTAAATTGCCTTATGGCACACTAACATTAACTACTAATGACTAACTTTTAATTCAAGCATTTAATTCTTGAAATTTAATATTCTTGTACATTAATTCATTTGATTTTTCCCTTTGCTCACTTGAGCTCATGTTTATGTTAATGCAATTTGCCTTTTGCTCACTTGAGCACATTATTGTGTATATACTATTGTGCTTGTTTTGTTTGTTTGTGTGAACCCAATGCAAATGGAGAAAGGACTTAGATTTTAAGACCTTACCTATGCTAATGGAGTTTGAAGAGCAATTAGGCCTCATGCCTTTAGAATGCTTTAAAATTGTTGAAGAGCAACTAGGCCTCATGCCTTTAGAATGCTTAATCTTGAAGAAGACATCGAAAGGATCTAATTCTAAACTCCCTCTTGTCCATTCTTTCTATTGCATTGTGGAACTTTTTGATTTGTGTGTTCTTGTGTGCTAGGAATCCCAAACTTGACAAGTAGAAGAACCATTGTCATGAGCATCCAAAGTGAGAGATACAAAAGCCAATTGGAAGATTCCTAGGAGCTTGATTGATATTTGCTTGATTGCTTGAGTTATTTGCTTATTGCTTGCTAATTCCAAAGGAAATGGGACAACTTGGATCATCACTATGATCTCAAGAAGGGAACTCCATGTGGTTTTATTTCTCTTCCCTCATCTTTGCATGTTTAGGACCTAGCCATTATCTTCTTCTCTCCACTCTAACCCAAGCCAAACTTTTGTGCAAACATTAACATTGTTTTCAAAATTAGAAACCTAAGCACTATGCTTTTGATTTTTCAAACTCTTTTCATAACACTTATTTTGAATTGAATCCTAAGTCAACTTTGACCATATTTTGTGAATACTTTTCATTTGTAAATACAACTCACTCAATTGTTTTGTGGTTCCAATGGCCACTCCTTGCTAAAGCTTTTCATAAACATCAGCTATTAGGTTTGAGTTATCCTAGAGGTTGATATAATACTCACTTTTATCCTTAGTGGTGGACTACAAGTATTCTATGCTTATTATAGGGTTAACCCCTCACTAGCATGTTGAAGCTCTCCTCACATGGTGGATTTGTGGTTTTAGGTTGAGTTTTCTCCCTTTGATAACAAAAGACCTTAAGGCTTTTGACCAATCAATTCACCAATTTCTTTTGAGTTGCACCCGTGAGGTTTACAAAACAATCTTTAGGGTTTATGTGAGGCAGAGGTGATTCTGTGCAGTTGAGTTCCCTTCAGGGTTTGGAGGCTGCTCTGAGTTCTCTGTCAGGTTTCTTTCCAGGTTTTGTCGCAAGGAAACCTCAGAGTGTTTTTGCTTCTCTTCCTTTTTCTGTCTGTTCTCTGTGTGGCTTTTGTTTCAATGAAACTCTAGTATTTATAACCTAATATTGGTAGCTTAGTGGGCTTTTGAGAGAGGTCCAAGTTTGAGATTTTTTTCTTTTTATTTATTTATTTATTTAATTAATTAATTAATTAATTTTTTTTTTCATTTTTTTTCGGTTTTTTTTTTTCGTTTTTCTTTTTTCGTTTTTTTTTTTTTAAATAAAGTTTCTTGGATCTGATTCTGATTGACATGATGAAATGCAATATGAAATGTTAAATGACCTAAAAATGTATGCATGAATGAGGAAGGCAAATTTTGGGGTGTCACAGCTGCCCCTATTCGATCATCAGCTAACCCGAGCAGGATGAAAGCGAACAGCTTATCAGACAAACAGGGTGAGTTGTGATTGAATACCAATGACAGACCGAAAATTTGCGCTCCGAGAACACCACAAAAATGCTGAAATACACCGCGCTATTTATTTCTCTTCCGATCCTCTGGCTGAATCTGAATCAGTCTTCTGACTAAATCTGGAGTTTCGATCCTCTGGCTGAATCTATACTCAATTTAGTCCTCTGGTTGGATGTTAATTTTGATCCTCGGGTTGGATACGGTTTCAATCTTCTGGCTAGATCTTCTTTGATCTTCTGGCTAGATCTCCTTTGTTTCGATCCTCTGACAGAATCTATTTCCTTTGACTCTCTGGCTGAATCTACTTCGATCTTCTGGCTAGATCTGAATTGTTTCGATTCTCTGGCTGAATCTATTTCCGATCTTCGGGCTAGACCTGACTTCGATCTTCTGGCTAGATCTAGATTATTTTGATGATAAATTCCCATCATCAGGATCTCGCATCTGGGGCATTCGCTGGTTGACCCTCTTTCGAAGTCTACAGTCTTCATGTTAGATATGCAGCTTCGAGAATATCCCACTTTTGGGCTTCGTACATATTCTTCAGGCTAGAGCATGTTATAACGACTCTTCGATTAGACTTTGTTTTTTTAATGCGATCCGCGGGCTGGATCCTCTTGTAGGTTGATTTTCTGTTGAGCTGTCAATCTATTCCTCCAGCTGGCTTGCTGGGGAAATAACGCTCGTAGTCGACTCTCTGGCTGAATCTTCGAAATGACCCTCAGGCTGGATCTCTGGAAAACGATTCTCAGGCTGAATCTTCGAAATGACCCTCATGCTGGGTCACACACACACTTGATCCTCTGGCCGAATCTCATGACTTTGGTTGTAAAGTAATTTTTCAGTCTGCTTTGAAGAACCTGTTTATCAACTTATGTGTATGTTTGATATGCATGTAAATGCAAATGCAAATGTTATGCATGGTGCAAAAGAAAAAAGAAATCTGCTTGGGGAGGCAACTCTGGCAGGGAGCGGATCGCTGTATCAATCCTTGAATACTCTGTGGGGAACGATCCGTCTGCCGGGACCGGGGAGCCACCGAAAATAAATCGGCCTTTTTTGAAAAGTTGACCTTGCTGGGGAAGTATCAACTATGGAAACTTTGCTTGGCGAGGCTCTGCGAGGAGAGTCTGTGAGGAAAGCACTTCCTGGGGAAATGTCGTAGGAATCGACCTTTGCTGGGGATATGAACTTGCTAATCGTCCTCAGGCTCGGGATTAAAATAAATCTGTTAAAAAAGATAATCTGCTGGGGACGAGATGAACACTGGGAGCACCACCCTCTTGTCTGTTGGGTATGTGACTACTCCGTTGTTGCTGGGAAGATACAGTCTGGCACTGTCGACTCCGCTGGGGATATACAGTATGGATACTGTCAACTCTACTGGGGAACCTGCTTTGTAGAGGAGAGGCTTTGTCAACCGCTTAGGAGTGAGGATTCATGACTTGGCATCCGGTTCCTGTGACCTGTAACCAAAAAATACACGTATGCCCCGGGGAATTACTTGGTTTGAATTCACCGTCCGGGATTAAGCACATTCAAAGCAATTTTTACTGTTTTCCTGCGCAAGTCATCTGCAAAAGCCACCATTACATTCAGATGCAATATGTTTCCTCAAGAATTCAGACATCTTTTGCAAACAAACTGATAAATGAAAATAAAGAGGCTTTTTAACTGAATCATTCGACTTTTGTTGGTTGAAAAATTTGTTCCAGGAATAGGCGAGTACATCAGGAAGCTGATCCCTGGAAAGAGGCGATCGCTATAAATTGAACAAGAGAAACTATCGTAATGGCAATGTGGAAACGGGGTCCCACCGAGTTTCGACTCTGCTATGGCTCGCATATCCTCAAGACGCTCTGCTCATCTTGCTTTCTGAAGTGGATGATTAGTCGATCTTTTACCTTCGAAGATTTCCGGATTGAATGAAACGGTGATATAACACGGATGAACTCAGATCGCAGTTATTCGCTTATTCCCTAACTTTTGCGTGGACCGCCCTTTTGGGTTTTCAATCCACCGGGATACCCTTTTTTGCCTGAGCCGCCCTTTCGGGTTTCCGACTCACCGGGTGTACATTTTTTTTTATATCCCTAATTTTTGCCCGAACCTCTTCATTCTTTTTTTTGGTTCGTCGGGATGCCCCTTTTTTGCCTAGACTATTCTTTTTACTGTCCAGCGGGTCTATTTTATGCGAAGTATTTTTTAACTGCGTCTGAGTTGATAGGGGACGGGAAGTCTTCATCCATGGTTGTTAGCATCAGAGCTCCGCCAGAGAAAACTCTTTTAACCCTGTATGGACCCTCGTTGTTCGGTGTCCATTTGCCCCTGTGATCTGTGTTGGGAGGAAGAATTCTTTTGAGTACCAATTCACCGACTCGATACTCCCGAGGGCGCACTTTCTGATCAAGCGCTCTCTTCGTCCATCTCTGATATAGCTGGCCATGGCATATAGTTGCTAGTCTCTTTTCCTCAACTAGGCTTAGCTGATTGTATCGAGAACGGGCCCATTCTGCTTCATCCGGCTTCATTGTTGGTGCAGGGAAAAGTTATTCTGGCACAAAATGGCATATGAACCCCCTCCGGTGTGATCAACACTGCACCAACACCGCGACCATTGACGTTGACCGCCCCATCAAACATCATAATCCATTTGGATTCAGGGTCAGGCCCATCCTCCGGGAGTGGTTCCTCGCAATCTTTCGATTTGAGAAACATGATGTCCTCATCAGGAAAGTCGAACCTCATAGGTTGGTAATCATCAATCGGTTGCTCTGCAAGATAGTCTGACAAGACACTTCCTTTGATGGCTTTTTGTGAAGTGTATTGGATGTCATACTCTATCAGCATCATTTGCCACCTAGCAACCCTGCTGGCTTTTCAATAATATACTTGACTTGATCCATCTTTGATATCAATAGAGTCGTGTGAGTCAACATATATTGTCTTAGTCGGCGAGAAGCCCATGCCAAAGCGCGGCAAGTTTTCTCGAGCAGTGAGTATCTTTGTTCACAGTCGGTAAACTTTTTGCTAAGGTAGTATATTGCATGCTCTTTTCGACCTGACTCATCATGCTGACCGAGCACATAACCCATTGACCTTTCTAACACAGTCAAGTACATGATCAACGGTCTTTTCCTCTCGTCCTATAGACTGGCCCCGATCTTGATCTCTTTCTTGTCGTCTTTGGTACCAATGTTGATGGTCTCAACCACCTCCTGATAAGGTGTGATAGCTTGGTCCTCCTGTTTCAACAACCTGGCTAACTCCTCAGGCAATTCACAATCTTCCTTAACCCCTTATTCGGCTTGATAGATAGGATTGTCGAATTCATACTTGGCCATAGCAGTGTCGTTAGCAGTGAGATCCGGGTGATCAGTTTTACGAGGTGTTTTTTGGAAAGAAAAACGAAAAAGAAACATTTCCGTTTTTTGTAAAAGTAAAAATAATTGAAAGAAAGAGAACACAAAATTGTTTGCAAAAGTTGTCCTTTATTGATGATGAAAATAATTGCGAAATGTAACTAAATGGATGGCCCTACAGACGAGTCATTACACCTTGGTCAAAGTGTAAGACTTTGTTATGCATGTGATAAAAGGAAAACAATAAAAATTACTCCTTCAGTAGAGTAAACCGGACGACTTTTTCAGATGACCAATTGTCAAGCTTTTCTCCTGGGACACACGGGCGAATCCAGCTATCTAAGTCACAGTCGCTGTCAGCATTGTCTTCATCTGCAGCATTGACGGTGTGGGGAGAAACCAAACCCCCGCTGGAGAAAGTACCGGCTTCATTCTTCTGAGACCCCGGAGTATACCCAAATCCAAACTTGTCTTCTTTTATGATTGGCTCCATAAATTTGCCCCAGCCTTGGGCATTACCAGCTTTAACCACTTCAACAACTTGCTTGTATGAAGAGATAGAAGTCCCGACCTTCTCAGTCTTAGGTGAAAATACAGCTTCGGGCGCGACCTCGCTGATGTTTATGGCTTTGAAGCCCTGACACAGCATCTCATGCATCTCGCCATCCATCTCCACATACTTAAATGTAGACAGGTGGCTAACAAAAATATCCTCTTCACCACAGACAGTGACGACCTGACCTTCTAGTCCATATTTGAGCTTCTGGTGGAGAGTAGAAGTAACAGCACCGGCAGCATGAATCCAGGGTCGACCTACCAGACAGCTATAGGCAGGCTGGATATCCATCACATAAAAGTTACTCTTGAATACCTACGGTCCAATCTTAACTGGCAACTCAACTTCGCCACAAACAGCTCGCTTAGAGCCATCAAAAGCCCTTACAACTAAATTACTCGGCCTCAGGGTGGCGTCATCGCAATCCAACTTCGTTAAGGCTTTCTTTGGGAGAATATTCAGAGAAGAACCTGTATCAACCAAAACATGGGAAAGCACCGTCCTTTTGCATTCCATTGTGATATGCAAGGCTTTGTTGTGATTCCTGCCCTCAGATGTTAGGTCATAATCGGTGAAACCTAGCGCATGGCTAGTGTGTACATTCAAAACTACCGACTCCAGCTGGTCAACAGTTATCTCTGGGGGAACATAAGCCATATTCAGTACTTTCAACAAGTCTGCTCTGTGTGCCTCAGAGCACATCAATAGTGAGAGAATGGAGATCTTTGAGGGTGTGTGATTTAGCTGGTCGACTACCTTGTAGTCACTTTTCTTGATAATCCTCATAAACTCATCCACTTCCTTCTCGAATCAGGTCTTAGGAGGAGCTTCCTCGGTAGTAACCTCTTCGGTGGATACCTGTTTTCCTTTAGCCTTGGCAGCTGCCTCAGCTTCAGCATTCGTGCGCAATGTTGATTGTGCAAATAGGCGTCCACTACGAGTCAAGCCACCAATTCCTCCAACATTGTCTACAGCGGAGCTACGAATGTCAATGTCTTCTTTGTTAACTTTCTGCCCCTGGCAGTAGATATCAGCCCCATATTGCCACGGGATAGCACTGTCTTTCTCATACGGAACAGGTCCTGGTACCGTGATGGTGACCAGACCAATCAAAGTCGGTTGAGGGTTGTCAGAGTAAATTGGTGCTGGACTTTCTAGGAAATATATTGTTGTCGGAGCGGGTCTCTCGGGAACATATATTTCTTCAGGAGTGAAATAAAATGTTATTGTCGACACATCATTCTTCACTGGACGAGTCTGATCGAACTGAAGACAACCTTCATCTATCAGTTGCTGAATACCCCTTCTCAAACTATCACATCCGTTCTCAGCGTCTTGACAATTTCTGCACTCTTCCCCACAGCCCGGGAAAATCCGTCCTTTCAAGAGTCGGTCTTTGACCACCGATAGCGAAGTCTTCACTTTAGTCACATCAGAAACCAAATTCAAAGTTTCCCCACTATCAACAGCATTAATCCTCTGCCCGCCGTGAGCTAGCATCGGGTTTTGGATAATATTAGGCACCGGAGAAAAATTGATGGCCTAGGCATCTCTCAAATCTTGTACCTTTAGCTAGAGAGCCTTGCAATCATCTGTAGTATGGCCAGGTGCGTTGGAGTGAAAAGCACATATGGCGTTGACATCATAACCTCTAGGCAGATTGTTGGGATCGACCGGTGGGGCTAGAGTTCTCAACGTAACCAGATTCATGTCAATCAGCTTGGGAAGTTTTACTGATAGGGTCTCTGCTGACCCGGATTACCTCCTTGTTGTTGATTGTTGTACCTGGGTTGCTGTTGCGGATGATACTGCGGTTGAGGAACATGTGTTGGAATAGTGACTGCGGCCACTTGATCTTGATAATAATTAGGGCGTCCTCTACCCCTGCCTCTGCCGGCATACACAGCGCTTGTCTCACCTTCTCTTCTTCGCTGACCGTTACCAGCAAACGGTTTCTTGGGAACTGATGAGTTGGAAGCACTGTTGTCTTGAATTCGGCCCATCTTCAACAGACTCTTGATCCTTTCTCCAGCAATCACTATCTCTGCAAAGCTGATTGACGGGCAAGCAGTCAATCTCTCGATATAATTGCCTTGAAGAGTGTTCATGAACATGTCCGCCATCTCCCTTTCAGACATAGGGGGTTGGACGGATGCAGCAATCTGTCTCCAACGTTGAGCATATTCTCTAAAGGTTTCCTTGGCAGTCTGAGACATTCCTTGCAACAAGGTCCGATTTGGAGCCATGTCCAAGTTGTATTGATATTGCTTGACAAAAGCCTCTGCCAAGTCTTTCCAGCTCTTGATGGTAGTACGAGACAAATGAGAATACCATTCACGAGAAGCTCCAGTTAAACTGTCTTCAAAATAGTACATCCACAGCTTTTCATCTTCAGTGTGAGCTCCCAACCTTCCCAGATAAGATTGGAGATGAGTGCGTGGGAAAGAAGCCCCGTTGTATTTCTCAAAAGTAGGGGGTTTGAACTTGTGAGGGATCCTTACTCCCTGAACCAGACCAAGATTGGTGACTTCAAAACCTAAGGAATTTTGAGACTCCAAAGATTTGAGCTTCTCAGCAAGCTCATCCATACGGCGAGTGGTCTCGAGGGCCTCGTCGTGCAAAGAAAATTGATCATATTGATAATCTTCAGTAACGGGGCGCCCGTTAATCCGAATCCCTTGATTCACATTGTACCTTCCACCAATACCATTCCCAACATTTCCCGTGTTGCCAACATTACCCGGGTTTCCATCAACATTTGTGTTACCCACATTTCCAGTGTTCACAGGGTTATCGGCGTTCCTAGGGTTACCAGGGTTCCCAGGGTTACCAGGGTTCCCCTCAGCACTTGGTATTTCCACCTCTGGATCGGGCCTTGGTTGCTCAACCAATTCCTTCAGCTTCGCCTGGCCTTCTGCCATACCAGTCATCAATGTCATGAACTGATCCATCCTTTCACGCATATCAGCCAGTTCTTTCTGTATCTGGTCCATTGCTAGTCGTGGACGGTTTTTCTTTGTCGGGTACCTGTGAACTCGCTTGGGACCAATAACTGATTGAAATAGGGAACAAACATTAGACACTGCGGTGACACCTGCAAAACAAACAAGGGTTAGTATGCATGGTATGCGATGCACTGCTTATTCAATTTTAAGGCCCCCCCTTAAAAAGGGAATACCCTGCAAATGAATAAGCATGAGATGTTGGATGCAAATATGCGAATGATGTTATGCAATGCAATGGCATGTCAATCAGGATGGCTGGATCCGCTTGAACATCTGTCAGGTTGCACTGCCTGGAGAGAAATTAAGAGGATCAAGCAAAGCACACCAAACAAAGGTCATGGGATGGATCATGTTATCTTTAATATCAACCATCCATTTTTGGTGGATTATGGTTTACACCTTATCAACACCCAAGTTTCATTGATATTAAGACAGGAGAGTCGCCAGCAGAGTCGCCAACAGAGTCGCCAACTGCCGCAACCTGAAAAATGGAATGCGAAAAAAAACAACCGGTGAAGAAAGACAGGAGAGTCGCCACCGTGCGTTATTTATCCCAAAGGAGGGAAAGGAAATGCTCGAAGTAAACCTGGAAAAAGGAAAGGACAAGACAGGGTCTCGCAACCAAATCTTGGGTTCGGGAGTCGATTATGTGAAGGGAAGGTATTAGCACCCCTACGCATCCGTAGTACTCTACGGGATCCATTTTTGTAGTTCTTGTCTAAAGGGTGTGGGTTTATCTAATGTGTTATTTACTAAAAAAAAAGGGTCAAAAGAAAATGACTCGCACGGATGTCGCATCCACTGCATACGTACCTCATCTGAATATGAGAATCAGAGTCTTCGTAGCTCGGCTACCTAGGGGTTAAGGGTAATTATGCTCGCTAAGACATCGCGTCTTATGCCTACGTATCTCATCTAGAATGAGAATCAGAGCAAGCCGTAGTTCGGCTAACTACGGGGTTATGGATTGGGTTTTGGACGAACAACATTACTACGCAATCTACCGGATGCTCGACCTTTGGAGACTTACTCGCCTGTAGTAGAAGGAGTTAACGTGTTGCTTTAGGTTTTAGGGTTTGGGGGATGCTCAAGGGCAAAAGGGCAGTCCTCGAAGAAGGAACCGCGCTACCTGTGGGGTTACGAACACATACAAAACAAACATGCATAAAGTAAATGAGCCAACAAGGCAATCAGAATAAATCTCCCAAATGGTATCCCACGAGCAAAGTGGAATATCCAGCGAGCTATCCCTGCAAAAGTCATGTGAGCCTTCACAAAAACTCAACAAAAGGGTTAGTGAAACACGATAAGGATTAAGCATTCAAGGCATTATTTATACATTCATATACATTTAAAACCTGTGGGAAAAAACCTAATGAAATTCATCCATCATACCTCATACATTCAGATGAATCAAATTAAGAGCATAAAGGTAATGGGAATAAAGGCAAACCTGATTGGAGAGCTTAATTGAAATTGAGTTGCACCCGTGAGGTTTACAAAACAATCTTTAGGGTTTATGTGAGGCAGAGGTGATTATGTGCAGTTGAGTTCCCTTCAGGGTTTGGAGGCTGCTCTGAGTTCTCTGTCAGGTTTCTTTCTAGGTTTTGTCGCAAGGAAACCTCAGAGTGTTTTTGCTTCTCTTCCTTTTTCTGTCTGTTCTCTGTGTGGCTTTTGTTTCAATGAAACTCTAGTATTTATAACCTAATATTGGTAGCTTAGTGGGCTTTTGAGAGAGGTCCAAGTTTGAGATTTTATTTATTTATTTATTTATTTATTTATTTATTTATTTATTTATTTATTTATTTATTTAATTATTTTTTTTTCGTTTTTCTTTCGTTTTTTTTTTATTATTTTTAAGATAAAGTTTCTTGGATCTGATTCTGATTGACATGATGAAATGCAATATGAAATGTTAAATGACCTAAAAATGAATGCATGAATTAGGAGGGCAAATTTTGGGGTGTCACAGTAGGCAATGGGTTTATCCATTCAAACACAAAATTGTAAATAACTTATATATTCTTTTCTCATCTCCCCAATCATGTTTGCACAAATAATTTTCACAAATACCAACCTACCTTACAACATTTATAAAAAGGGCTCCCTTAGAGTACTAAGGATGTTTTGGGTGCTTAAAACCTTCCCATTGCATAACCAACCCCCTTACCCAGATCTCTGACATTTTTATTAGTTTTTGATTTGATAAAACTTCTCGGTTTTTGTTCGCTTTCTAACCTTTCCTTTGGATAAATAGAAGTGCGGTGGCGACTCGAATTGTATGATTTACTTTTGATTTAGTCAATAAATCTAAAGGTAACGAATACCCCGCTACAACGAGGATATGAATCCTTGGTGAGCACCTTTCTCCACCCTTCTTTCCTCTTCCCCCTTCTCAATCGTTGTTCTCCGAACTACGAGGCTCTGAATTTCTCATTGCACCAGGAGAAGATGTAGGCATGAGGGCCCCAATCCTCCTCGAGCACTCTTTTCTTAACCATTTTCAGTTTTGTAGGTACATGAAGATAGCAACACCCATCCAAGCAAGAGCATCCAAAACGGTTCCTATTGAATACCATGGATGTGAGGGGTGCTAATACCATCCCCTTGTATAACTGACTCCCTTACCCGTCTCTCTGTTTCCCCTTGGGTTTTATCGATATTTCCCCTTCCCTCTCTTGGGAAAATCAAAGTTCGGTGGCGACTTTGTTGTACCTTCGAGCGTGCGATGTGTTCGGTTGGCATATTTCAACTAGTTTCACCTGGTACTAGGCACATTTTAGCAGTATCTAGCCCAAAAGTATTTGACCCTTCCATTGCCCTCATTTTCTCTTCTATGGAACAGACCTTCTTTTCCATCTCAGTGTTTTCTAGTCCAAAGGCATCGAATACCGACTCATCTCTCAGAGTTAATAAATCATCATCATGATTATCCACCTCAATGACGGGAGGACTGAAAGCGAGTACAACGTTTGGATTCACTAGACCTTCTCCCACATGTGAGGAATTACCCATTGGTGTGCCTACGGGGGTTTGCATAGTATGAGCGGCAGGTGTAGGAGTATGCATGTTGGAAATAGCAGCTTGCAGGTTGGATCGAAGGATCTCCTCTTGCCCTCTATCAATGGCCTCTTTGCCTCTGGCCACAACTTGTATTGACTCCATCAGTTTCCTCGTCTGGGCGCGCATGTTGGACATCTCTTCCCTTAAGACGACTTTATTATGTTCTAGTTGCTCTATGAGTGATCTTTGATTGCTTAGGGTGTAATATTGATGTCGAGAATTCAATTTGCTAATTCAAATGGAAAAATGACAAGTGGTAAGTTTCTTATTTTTCTTTTATGTTATGCAGAATGATGCATGGATGTTTTGTTTTTTTTTTGTTTTTTTCATTTTTTATTTTTATGGGCAAAGCTGTTGGTTGTCGTGTTATTTATCGTGAGGAACATTTAAACATTTAGCATTGTAATCAAAAATAAAAGCACACACAAGGTGGAACATAAAAGCCTCAATCATTCATTCTTTTGGGAAACAAACAAGTACAAGGAAATTAAAAACACAAACTTCTTGAGTTGGAAATCACTGCAAATTACAAATCAAACCTAAAACTAGCCCCTTGAGTCATATGGAGTGTTTCAATGTCGTTGATGAGATCTACCATAGTCTTCTTGTAAACCTTCACGAAGTTAAAGACCTCTTGGGGGTATTTTTCGGGCGCATGTTCAGATCTGCCTCTTTTAGCTTCTCGGGGAAGTCTTGGAGAGTAAAGTTTGTCAGCACAGCCATATTTGCATATTCATTTTTCTAATCGGTGTTGATAGCTTGCAGATTCTTGATAATACCATCCATCTGAGCCATAACAGCTTATCCCCTTAGGCATTTGTCTTCCCAATACTTGCAGTTGTTCTTCAACTCTTGGTAAACTTCATCATACATCCCATTCTTCAGATTCTTAATTTGTTCACAAGCTCTCCCTAACTGGAATTTTTCATGTAGATACCCTCGGTATATCTTCTCCTTTTCTATCTTTTCACGGGATAGATGATCCTTGCATTCCTTGATGGTGTTCCTTAGTTCCAGGATTTAAGCCTCATAGTCTTCTCTGGCTGCTTTCTTCATTGCATTGGACAATTCAACAGTCTTCTCAAGGTCTTTGGTAGTGCGTCAAGCTCGATCCAAATCATTATTTCGGAAGTTAAGCTTAGAATTGGCTCCTAACATAGCCCCACCAACTCACTTTTTCTTACCTTTTTCATCCTTTAGCCTCTTCTTGTTATTTTCGAACTTCTTCTTGATTTTCTTACTCTCGTCTTCCAAGTCTTCATTTCTTTGTTTGGCATGGTTGAGATGAACTCGCAGCCGAGTGTTCTCTAATTCAAGTTATTTGATATTATCGGTAATCTTATCAACATCTTCTCGTAAGATTAGCTCAGGTTCTGGTACTGGAGGGAAGGATGAGGACTCGAAGAAGAAAGGGATCTTGACTATCTGAGCTCTTTCCTTTACCCACTGGACATATGGTTCTTTGCCTATGACATTCTTTTTCCCCCATTATTGACCATTTCTGACGATCCTCGTCCAAGCTTTTCTCACTTTACTTACTGGAGGATTGAGTGGATCAACGTCATTGATGATGAATGGTGCAAGGTCTTTATCCTCAGGAAAACTAATCGTTGCATGCCCAAGTTGCCTCTTGAATAATACGGGGTTATAATTTATACAACCACGTGTCCCTATCAAAGGTACATTAGGAAATCCTCCACATTTGAGTATGATACTTTTTAGTTTCCCATTCTCTTTTGTACCACTAGACAGAACCGGCAGAGAGAGAAGCAAACCTTTGAGGCCAAGTGAGACCTTTAGAGACGAAATGACCATTTTGAGGCATATGGGTTTCCATCCACATGTGCAAGAGAGGAGCGCAACAAAGGAAAGTCTCAACTTTATTCTAATGATGAGTGTGGAAAGTATGGTAGAAATTTGCTAACAAGAAAGGTATGGGATTGCCAACCAAGAAAATCTCTACTACCAAACGATCTACAAAATTGTCAATGTTAGGGAATAAGACAATTCCATGAATTAAAAGTGCAAATACTGCACCACAGGATTCCCACTTCTCTTCTTTAACAAACTTCAAAGCTTTATCTTCCAAGTACTTCCTCGTGAACCCTTTGACAACACCCTTAGGAGCCCAATTAGCCACCACTTCACTTGCATTAAGACCTAACACTGAGGCTAACTTGGACATAGTAAAGTCTTCTTCCATCTTCGGGAAAGGATTATGATCTTTGATAGGTCGATCCAAAATCCTCTCGAACTCTTCCGAGGTTGGAGCTATTTGAAAATAGGGAAAGGTGAAACATCACAGAGGGATATCATAATACTGAGCCAAGGTGGTGAGAGCTCCAAAGTCCACTTTTTCTTTCAATAGATCTAGAATATTCCTATAGGTTGTACGGAACTTGTTGTGCTTGATAGGCATCACCCTAGAACTCAAGCCTTTTAGTCTGTCAGTTTGAGGTTCCTTGTATCGGAAGGAGAGAGTGTTTTTCCTAGAAGGAGGGTTCATGATTACTTTGGAAAATGTTCGTGTGTATTCCCCAGCAGAGTCGCCACTTTTCTGTAGCGGGGTTTTCGTTACCTTTAGGTTTATTGACTAAACCAAAAGTAAACATACAATTTCGAGTCGCCACCGTACTTTTATTTGTCCAAAGGAAAGGCTAAAAAGCGAACAAAAGCCAAGTAAGAAGTTTTATCAAATCAAAAACTAATAAAAATGTCAGAGATCCGGGTAAGGGGGTTGGTTATGAAATGGAAAGATTTTACGCACCCAAAACATCCTTAGTACTCTAAGGGAACCCTTTTTGCAAATATGTGTTGTAGGTTGGTATTTGTGAAAATATGTGCAAAAGATTGGAGGGATGAGAAGAGAATAGATTATATTTACAAATTTTGTTGTTTAAATGGATGAACCCATTGCCTACGTACCATCACAAAGGTAGGATCAAAACCTCGTAGTTTGGGGTAAAAATCTGAAAGATTGGTGAATTGATTTGACCAAAAGTCTTAAGGTCTTTTGTTATCAAAGGGAGAAAACTCAACCTAAACCAACAATCCACCATGTGAGGAAGGTTTCAACATACTAGTGAGGGGTTAACCCTATAATAAGTATGGAAGACTTATAATCCAATCACTAAGGATGAGGTGAGATTTATATCAACCACTATGATAACTCAAACCTATGACTAATGTTTATGAAAAGGTTTTGACAAGGGTGGCCATTGGAACCACAAAATCAACTTGAAATGAGTTATATTTACCAATTAGATTGATTTACAAAATGAAGTCAAAGTAAGATTAAGATTTATTCACAATGAGTATTTATGAAAAGGATTTTGAAAAGTCAAAGGCATAAGGCCTAGGTTTCTAATTTTGAACAAAGTCAAAGTTTGCAATAAAAGATTTTTGGCTTGGGTTAGAGTGAGGAGAAGAAGAGAAGGGCTAGTCCTAAAGCATACAAAGATAAGAGGGAGAAGATAAAACCCTTGGAGTTCCTTTTCTTGAAATCATAGAGATGATTCAAGATGCTCCTTTCCTTTGGACTTAGTAAACAATCAAGCAATCAATCAAAATTTGGATTCAAGCTCCTAGGATCTCCATTTGGCTTGTCTCTCTTAACTTGGCTACTCATGACAATGGTCCTCTTTAATATCTCAAGATGGAACCCATATCACACAAGAGCAAACATCAGAAAGTTCACAACACAATAAGAGGAATGGACAAAGAATAAGTTTTGGAAAGGAAGTCCTTTGAAGTTAACTTTAAAATTTAGCATTCTAAAGGCATGAGGCCTGGTTTCTCTTCAACAAGTTTAGCATTCTAAAGGCATGAAGCCTAGTTGCTCTTGAACTCCTTTAAGCATGGGTATATCCTAATTCTAAGTCCTTTCTCCTTTTTGCATTTGGTTCACACAAACAAACACAAAACCAACACAAGACAACAATATATTTATACACAATAATGGGCTCAAATGAGCAAAAGGAAAATGACATAAACATAAAATATGTGCTCAAGTGAGCAAAATGAAAAGCAATATGAATAAATGAGCAAGAAATAAATGGCATTAAAGTAAATTGCAAGAAATTAAATGCTCAAATTAAAGTTTGTAATTGGTGTAGTTATGTTAGTTTGTCATAAGACAATGTAGCGCTATGTTAAGCAATCGTAAGTGGACTAATGTAGTAGTCACACCTATCTAAGGTCGGTCAATAAAATTATAGGCAAATAAACACAAGTTAGAGATCATGACTAGTAAGCCAAGCTCCACAAACTTGCCATGCCAAAAGAAAAGAGAAAGGCCTTGTATGGACTTTAGGTTTTTTGCTGTACTAAGAAGCAACCTATCTTGGACACAAAGAAACTCACTTAATCTTGGATCAAGTTGAGTTTGATTTGGATCAAAGAAGGTTAAACCCCTCATTTGTCAAGACCGACCATAAGACATTAACTCATTGGCCAAAAATAAAAAGAAGTGGGATGAAGATGAAATGGATGGAAAGAAAAATAAAGTATCAAACTCAATTGATCAAATATGAACCAAGTCATCATCAATCAATGCCAAACAGAAGAGAAATGAAGATTACAAGTCAACAAGTCAAACATATTTTTTTGATAATTTTTGAATTAAAATAAGTGCAAAAATAAAATAAACAAAGTATGGTCAAACCTCAAATTTAATTCAAATTAACTTCAACAAGTCCAATTAAATTCTCATAGGTCTAACATGGTCAAACAAGCTTTGACAAATTTTCTCAACAATTTTTTAAATCAAAAACTATTTAAAAACAATTAAAAGTAATGAAAAATAACACAATATGAATTAAAATCTCAAAAAAATCTCAAATCAAATAAGAAATTGATGAGAATATTTTTCATTGACTTATCATGATCCATAGGTGTTAGGAAAATATTTTTGGATTTTTCAAATATCAGAAAGTAATTAAAAATGAATTAAAACTATTAAAAACCAAATAATTCACAAAAATATTAAATGAAGTCACAAAAATAATAAAAAATTAAAATATGAAACTAGATTTTTCAAGAAAATTTCTGGTATTGGTCTCATATTTTTGTGACTTCAAATAAAATATTAATGAATTTTTGAAAATAAAAGGAATTAAATGAAATTAACAGAAAATAAGAAAAATAGCAAAAATGCGCAGCCACATGATCATCTCATTAATTGACGTGGCATGGATCATATGGTTCTAAGGCGCGGATGCATGAAACACTTGAGTCAAGCGCGCTATACCTTGCATTAAAACAAGTCAACATATACAATGGCTAAGATTAAAACGCTTCATCATGATCCAAAGGCTCTGAAGCTCCCACGTGAGGATGGTGGTGGAAACCACCATCTTCTCCGGCGATCTAACCAGATCCGGCCACCATGCACAGGAAATTAAAGTTTAATGAAAATGAAAACTGAGGATATCAAAATGAAGTTGAGGTGATGTACATCACCCCTGTAACCATGGATCATCCTCACAGTTCCTATTTAGAGAGAAACATGAGCTTGAAGATCATGGTACATGAACTGAAATGGCAGAATTTTCAAAATTAAGACCACCATTGGCCTGCCTCAAGCATGAGGGCTTCAGAAAACAGCACAAATCAAAGAGATTCACATTATATTGCAAGATCTAGATCAAGAAAGTTTGGTGTTCTACCTCTGAAATGGAGCTTCAAACAGCACGAATCCTTCAAGCTCTTGATTTACCTTTTCTCTGGAAGTGTGATGGTGATGCTAGGTTAAGGAATTGAGCTTTGAAAATCAACTAATGATGTTGAAATTCAAGCTTGAAAAAGCAAATGAAAACTGAAAATTCCTTTAGTGAGGGTTTGGTTTTCAATTCAGCAGCAATTCAGATCTCCACTTGGTTACCATTTGAATGAGAATGCACTCTTATTTATAGCTGAAATGTGATGCAAGGCAATGCTTCCCTCGTGTGCATGAAGTTTGAATTCTCCTTGCATGGGCTTGTACAGGCGTATGTGAGGCCCAAGAATGAATGGAAATCCATGCTGAGATCAAATGGAAGTGAATTGGACGTGCACAAGGGGCTGCACAAGCTTGCACACCAAGTTATAATGTGAAATGCAAAAATGAACATAAGCATAAAGCTCTTCGAAACTCCCTCATGGAAAGTCCAAAAAAACAATGTGAGTAATGGTTGGAAAGCCCTTGGAATAAGGAACAAAAGTCATGTTGGGAAAAAATTCAATTGGAGTTTTGAAATTTCTGAAAACTGGCTGTGAAGGTTTGGGTACAAAACATGTCTAGGTTCCCTTTGAAAAATTTTACCAAAAGCAAGCATCTTCAAGCCCTTCTGTTTCAATGATGCAAGCCTCAAATTAAAACACCTCCAACATCAACATTGTATATCTTTTCAAGATGATCAATTTAGACTTAAATTTTGCATCATTTGGATTTTTCATGAGAAAGTTATGGGCACTTGAAGTTGGACATTTTTCAAATTCAATGACTTAGGTCCAAAGTGACCTATAATGTTTTGTATTATCACATATATTTATTTTAGGATTATAGCATTTTTTCCAACATAACATTTGAATTATACATCCTAAAATTTCCAATTCATTTGGTCTCACCTCAAAATAATAAAAATTAAGGAAGTTAGGTCCTTGGGAAGTTTACCCAAAATTAGGGTTTCAGTCAAAATGACCTATAATGTTTTGAAATGAATGATGACCTTCCAAGTTTCAAATGGATTTTTTATGAACATTAAAGTTGTTCATATGGTTCTTAAGAACAGTTTTTATCTTGGGGTCATCTTCATTTGACAAACACATCAAACGTTGTGTTTCAGTGATCCTCAGTTTAGTCAGATGACTTGACTGGCCAACTTTTCAAGGCCAAACTTCCAATCTTGATGAATGAATGATTGAGGAACCTCACATAGGCTCATATATGCAAGAAATAATGAATGAAATAACTTCCCTTGATTAAATTTGATCATAGGTTGAGGTTTCTTCATGAGCTAGGCACAGTTGAAGCACAGCTGAATTAGGGTTTCCTTGGGAAACAATCCTCAAGCCCTTTGGGTTATCTTGATCAAATTGGAAAATTGAGATGATTGGGAGATATATATGATGATTAGGAACTTTTTGGACCATTTTCATGCTTTTTCTCATCCTCATCTAGCCACTTCATTGAGCTTAGGAGCCTCCTAGGAGCATGGGAGCACATGATCACTTGAGCTTCAAAACAAAAGAGTTAGTGACATATTTTTGTGCTTTTGGTTAGTAAACAAGTAAGAAAGGCAATAATATACAATACAAGCATGCTTGGTGGTCTCAAAACAACTCACACAAGTCCCAACCCTAGGGTTAAGGAGCCAAACATGCTATGATCCTTGAGGCAATGCACTGAGCAATGATATGATGCCATAAGGGATCATAGGGTCAAAATTAGGGTCTTACAGATGCCCCTATTTAAGGTCATTCTATCCGGAGATATGAAGGTTAAAATCTTCGTCTCGACGAGGTAGAATGGGCTTAAATAATAACAAAGAGAAGAATTTTGGTCCCTAAAAGACCTCATGATGCAAATGTATGCATGCGAAATAAAATCTTCGTGGTGAATGATTGCCACGAAGGAAAAGGAATCAGAAGAAACAAAAAAATCCATAGGAGTAACACACCCACTAGGGAGACAGTGACTCTGGGGGGAAATAAGGTAAAAATGCGTGAGCAGGTCACGACTTGAAAACTTATTGGGAGACACGAAGGGATTCCACGAAAATGAATCGATGGAAGGACTCGAGCTGACGCAAAGATGCATGTACTGGGGAATTGCCAATACAGAAAAACTATCCATAAAGGATACATTGGATACAAATTTGGACTCAGGCGGGGATGTCCACAAAGGACTCAGGTGAGAAAGAAACAACGAGATATTACCAGTTACTGGGTAATAAACTCAAACAGAGACATGTTATCGAAACACTGGTTACTGGGTGAGAGAATTGACATGCTCAGGGAGAAAGAATATCTAAGACCGGTATAAGGGTGAGAGATATCAATCATCCGAAACCTCTGAGGAGGACCCAAAAGGCATATCTCAACTCAGGAAAAACTGATTCCACAGGGGACAAAAAGTCATAATAGGGAGCAGAAAGAAGGAACACCAGGGATACCGGTTACTGGGCATATAATAGGTGACCAACCAGGCGTGAATTGGGAACATCCAAAACACTCATCATCCAAAAGGAGGGCTGAAAAAGCAAACTCAACTTACAGGATGGGCATTCGATTCCATAAGGAAATACGAATCTTACTCAACTGGGGAAGAAAAAGACTTCGACTGAAGAACGCATGAGATATATTATCTATTACCGTCATAACGTAGATAACATACTCACATTGGAAGATTATCCACAACCTTTTACTAGGTTAATAAAGGATAAATTGACCGAAAAGAAAGGACATCGGGATACCGATTACTGGGTATAAAATGATGACCAATCAGAAGGAGAAACAATCATTACCAAACAAGGGTAAAATGAAAGATGACTCGCAAGGGATAAACTGCCTAACAAAAGCAATTACCCAAGAGATATATCACCGGTTACTGGGTGGTATACTAAAAAACAAAGGAATATCAATACCGACGATTGGGTAAAGATAACCAACAAAGAGGGGATTACATCTACCGGTTACTGGGTAGAAAACCACAAAAATAGGACTTACAACTACCGGTTACTGGGTAGAAGGCCACAAAGTCCGCTGGGGAAGAGGATGAAAAATTACTGGTTACTGAGCAATTGAACAACTAAACCACAGGAAACCACAGGGGATAACAGAAATAAGAGTCAATCTAGGAACAAACTAGAAAGACGCAATTGAACAAGACTCAACCCGATGAGGATATAACTCAGGGAAGTAATTCCATCCCAATACACAACTGGTGAGGAAACTGAAACAATAATCATCCACGAGGACGAAACTCAGTGGGGAATAAAGAAGGAAAGATAGACACTTTCTTCCTATGGGTATGACTCTATATGGAGAGATCAGACACAAACATCTGCTTAGGGAAGAATATTTCACCAACAGCAGGAGATAACAAGCAAAGATATATGGAAAAGAATGCATCATGAATATCTGAATGCTATGATTATGCATGTGTATGCGTGATTTATGTATGATTAATACTGACTGACAGACATATCTAACACAACAGGCTCAAGAGCCACGAACGGACATCCGGCATAATATCTTCAAAAAGAAAGACAAGGCCCATAGGAGAAATCAGTTCTGGTGGGGATGATCTAATATCAGGAGACATAGACCACCGCTGGGGATATGCAAAGTCACAACTTCCGATTGCCAGAGATTTTCCAACAATTCTCGGGGATAGGATGCTGAATACGGATAAGATCCGCCGTAGAAGAAACTCCATTGGGGAGCTTACCAAGGTAGGAGGTGAAACTCTATGGGGAACCACCACCAAACAGATACCCATCAATCAAAACACTCCCTTTTATGTGCTGGAGACACATTCTGCTAAGGGGAAAAAGAACAATTTGTTCCGATGGGGAAGGAGGCAACATATCTTCCTCATCATCTCACTATTTAGAAGAAATCTTCAAACACGGAGGGGATACAAATTACAAACTTGGGTCAAGCAAACCTGCAGGGGATGAACTGTAGGAAACCCTACTGGGGAAAATTGCTAGTACTCCTGGAGGAACTGTCCTGGTTGAGGGAATCGGAAGTGAATCATTCGTCAACACGTGCCATGCTGAGGATGAAAAGGGAAATAAACCCTTCACCGACTGCTCTAAACAACTTTTACTGAGAAAATAACTGTAAGTTGATGAAGAGGATATAAACATGCCAGGATATGAACAAACGTCTTACCTTTTGGAACTCGTACTATCCTTGGGAGAGCACTGAAGACATTCCATTTATCCTTTTTAGTCTCTGTGAATGTTCATTTTGTTTAAAACAGTTTATAAAAACTTTATTCGTTTAAAACAATGATATTCATCAGTTAAAAACATGCAAACATTTGTTAAACAGAAACAAATAAGAGGGCAAAGAATTGGATTAAAGGCTGAAATTTATTTAATAGAATGGTGGTCCGTAAATGGCGAGACTCCATGGATCTTTACAAATTTGGAATTGGTGATATACATGGAAAAAGGGCTACATTGAACATAATGATCGTTTCTCCACCAACTCTGAATTCACTGTATTTGAAGCTTCAATTGACGATGACTGAGCGAGAATCTTTGACAGATGACAGCTGTAGAACAAGGTCTTGTCAGGATGCAGTTACTTACCAAATCCCTAATTTTTGCCTAGATTTCCCCAAGGTAAGGTACTCAATCTAGCGGGATATATATTGTCATACGGTGAACTGGACTTTTGTGTTTTGCTTTGGAAAGCAAATGTCGCGGTTAGCAAGAGTCGCCACCGACTTTTCTTTTATCCAATAAGGAAAGGTGGAAAAGAACAGGAAAGACCTTAATTTAGATTTTTGGGTTCGGGAGGTACATTATACAAAGGGAAGGTGTTAGCATCCTTTGTATCCATGGTTATCCATGGGCTCTTAACTGCTTAATCACTTATGTTTTTCTTATTTGAAAAAGGTGGGTGAGAAATGTTTAGGAAATGTTTTGAAAAGGAGAATTTAACTTTGTAATGATTCTTGTATGAATGTATACAAAGTGGTTATCTCATTCAGTTTTGAAAATAGTTTAGAAAAATATAACTTGGCAATGATTCTAGTACGAATGTATGCCAAGTGGTGATTTTCTAAAAGATGTTTTGAAAGGTGTGAGGTGTTAAAAGTATTTTAGGTTGTGAGGAAGCAATTAAGAGTTATACCTACCCCAAGGTCTTTATGGGCATTTCCTATCCTTATGAGGGTAAAACTGTCCTTACTATTGAGAAGTAAGTAGTTTTATCCTTTGGATGTAAAGGGACATCGTAGGGTCATCGATTGGTCATTGAAGGCAACTTTTGTAGGGATACCTTAGCATTCGAAGGGACAATCATCATTTAACCGTAGGCTATACCGAAGGGTCATCGAGGGGCAAAGGCAACATTCGAGGGACTATGATGATTTAACCGAAGGGTCTTGGCTAAGTGTATCCCCACATTCGCGGGACATGACCATAATACCGTAATCGTAGGGTAACAAAGAGAGGTCCAAGATCGCATGTTTAAAGGCAAAGTTTTACAATTAATTAGATAGCCGTAATCGATTAAGTAATTAGGTCCACATTAAAATCGATGAAATCAATACATTAAAATCAGCTAGGTAATTTAGGATGAATCTCCATATTAAAATTAAGTAATTCAGAATCCATCTCCATAAGGATATCCCACACATAAAGTGGAATACTTAGCCGGCCGTTTCCTCGGGAATATGGAAACCTTTACACAATTCAACACACCGGTTAGAATATCGAGATAAAGTACAATTGAAAATTGTACCACAAAATAAACACAACAGTCATAGAGTCAGGCCGAATAATGCAGAATTATAATAAATCTTGATTAGATAAACATAAGGCAGAACAGAAAAGAAACAAAACAGCCACTGTCCCGTTCGCTCCTGCTTCGCCTAGCGAAGGCTTAGCGAGTGCTCGCCACAGGCTCGCTTAGCGATGTGCTAGCGAGCGGCTACGGGTTTGGAGTTTGATAGCAGCATGATCTCCGGAAACCTGAACTTTATGGCATTTAATTACAGGAATAGCATGGACAAACATTCAGGATATTCAGGCATACTTAAATTCACATGTGAAATCAAATTACATATCCGAAAGTTTAATCATGATGCCTTATGTATGTAGAGATTACCGATTAAAAGCATAAAACAGTAGTGATGCGCAAACCTGTTTGCAACCGAGCTGCGATGTTGAAGGGACTGAACACTCTTGGTATCGGATGGAGTTGGGCGGCGGTAACTTCGGTGCGGATGAGCGGCCTTCAGGGTTTCTTTACTCGGAATTCTTTGATTTAGTCTCCAGGGTTTCTATGCCAGGGTTTCGGCCCGTCTTCCTCTGTTTTTCGTTGTTCTCCCTTTCTGACTGAAGCTTGGCTATTTATAATGCTCTTGTTGTGACCTAATGGGCTCAGAATGAAGCCCGAAAATTCTGATATATCGCAAGCTTCGCTAGGCGAAGGAGTTGCTCGCCTAGCGAGCAAGCTAGTTTGGGCCTTTTTCTGGATTGCAAGCTTCGCTAGGCGAGTGGTATAACGAAGGGTTCGCTAGGCGAAGGAATTGCTCGCCTAGCGAGCATGCCAGTTTGGGCCATTTTCTGGATTTGGCCACCTGTGAGCTGGGTCTTTGTTCCTTTGGGATCAGTGCCTTGAAAATAAGTTGGAGTGTCCTGGAAAATGCCTTGTAATATTAACGGGCAAATTTTGGGGTATGACAGCTGCCCCTGTTCAATATTCTTGAACCGAGAGAGTTAGAATGGTATATACGCCATTCGTGGTCTGGAGGTGAAAGATTATTGAACACTAGAATGCCCCAACAATTTGCACTTGTTAATCAAAAGTTTGATCTAGATGGAGATGGGCTTAACGATGCCATCCAGGCAGTTCGATGATGAAAGATCAAAATGGATCATACGCTGCTGGGGATAAAGAATCAGAATAGACCATATGCTAGATCGTACCTGAGTAGCAGAATGAATTATCCATTAGGCGAGTGACTTCGCTGGGGATGAAAGATCAGAATGGATCGTACGCTAGATCGCATCTGAGTTGCAGAATGAGTCGTACGTTAAGCTGGATCTGACGAAGGTAGAATCAGAATGGATCATACGCTAGATCGTATCTGAGTTGAAGATCCAAATGGGTCGTACGTTAGACCGTATTGGAGTTGCAGAATGAGTCGTACGTTAGGCTGTATCTGAAGAAGAAAGTAGTCGTACGCTAGACTACACCTCGGAATGTACCGTACGCTAGGCAGTATCTGAGGATTTGAAGATCCAAATGGGTCGTACGTTAGACCGTATTGGAGTTGCAGAATGAGCCGTACGTTAGGCTGTATCTGAAGAAGAAAGTAGTCGTACGATAGACTACACCTCGGAATGTACCGTACGCTAGGCAGTATCTGAGGATTTGAAGATCCACATGGGTCGTACGTTAGACCGTATTGGAGTTGCAGAATGAGCCGTACGTTAGGCTGTATCTGAAGAAGAAAGTAGTCGTACGCTAGACTATACCTCGGAATGTACCGTACGCTAGGCAGTATCTGAGGATTTGAAGATCCAAATGGGTCGTACGTTAGACCGTATTGGAGTTGTTGACGAAGTCATATGTTGGGCTGAATCAGAATGAACCGTACGTTAGGCCGTATCTGATAATATTTGTTGTATTTGCAGTAACTGTCTGAGATGGGCTTAAAGATGCCCTCATTAGGAAGATGCCAGAATGCTTGCCAGGATGAATGTTCATATGGAGTATATCTGAAAGCTGTATTTGAATCTTGAATGTAATTGATAAGGATGTTCGTCTGAATGAACCTTTTATTTTGACTATATCAGGAGGATAATTAACCTGAAAAGAAAAGTTAGCTTCATGCCATGTCATGATGCATGAGATGTCTTATGCTTTCGAAAATAAATGCAAACATTGTATGCATGTATGTGATGTGAAATGATGCATGGAATGAATCATGCGTCTGAGAATTTGCTAGGGGAAAATAAATCCCCACATCCTGGTTGGAGATATTTGTATTGATGACCCTTTCTCAGCTGGGGGTATTTGATTTCTGTCTGATGGCAGAAATGTTCAGCAGAAGCCTGGCTGGGGGTGGAAGAGATGACCAATTTGTCTAGTGATGCCAATTTCTTCTGGGGAATAACTGGCTTTGCCGGGGAATAGAATTAGCAACGGATTCATTGGAAAGCATGGTTAGACCTTCTCCTCGATCCTGAAGTCTTGTAGTAATTGCTATTTCTATTTTATGCATGCATTTTTGGTAAACATCGATCATATTCAAATGCACATATTAATTCAAATTAAATCAATGGACGTTTACGCAAACAAAACAGAAAAAGTAAAACAAAAGCATCTTTTGGAAATAAAATTGTATTGAGTTCGAAAGAGGGCCTATAAACAGGTAATCTGTGTACAAAGAGACAGAAATCCTAGTAAGAGGAAATTGTCAAGAAACTAAAGAGAAAGCTATGCAGAAAAAGTCCTATTGATTTTAATTCCACTACTGTCATTATGTCTTCAAGTATCTCATCTCCCTTGCTGTCGGATGGAAGTGATTAGCTTGTTCAGTCCTTTGAACTTGGTTGGAGGTGACTGAGAATGGGACATAGTCTTACGCTTTTAATCCCTAATTCTTGCTTGGACCGCCTTTTCAGGTTTTCAGTCCACCAGGATACCCTTTTTTGCCCAAGCCGCCTTTTCAGGTTTTCGACTTGCCGGGCGTACATTTTTATATGTTTATCCCTAATTTTTGCCCGAACCTTTTTGGTTCGCCGGGATGCCCTTACTTTTGCCTAGGTACATCGACCTAGCGGGTCTCTTTTATGCGTAGTATTTTTTGACTATGTCTGCGTTCACGGGATGCGGGAAGTCTTCGCCGTCCATTGTAGCAAGTATCATGGCTCCACCAGAGAATACTTTCTTAACTACAAATGGCCCTTCGTATGTGGGAGTCCATTTGCCTCTGGGATCACCTTGTGGTAGAATGATACGCTTTATCACCGAGTCGCCAACTTGATACACCTGTCTTTTGACCTTTTTGTTAAATGCCTGGGTCATGCGCTTCTGATATATCTGCCCATGACAAACAGCCGCAAGTCTCTTCTCATCAATCAAATTTATCTGATCGAGTCGGGTCTGAATCCATTCATCTTCATCTAAGCCCACCTCTTTCATGATTCTTAGAGAGGGAATCTGAACTTCCACTGGTAAAACGGCTTCCATTCCGTAGACTAAAGAGAAAGGAGTTGCTCCTGCCGAAGTGCGTACTGAAGTGCGTACTGAAGTGCGATAACCATGGAGAGCAAACGGTAACATCTCATGCCAGTCTTTGTACGTTACTGTCATCTTTTGTATGATCTTCTTGATATTCTTATTAGCAGCCTCCACGGCGCCGTTCATCTTTGGCCGGTACGGAGAAGAGTTATGGTGTTTTATCTTGAACTGCGTGCAGAGTTCAGTAATCATCTTGTTGTTCAAATTAGTGCCATTATCAGTGATAACTCTTTCAGGGATGCCATATCGACAAATAAGATTATTCTTGATGAACCGGGCCACCACATTCTTGGTAACAGAAGCAAATGAGGCTGCCTCTACCCACTTCGTAAAATAATCAATAGCAACAAGAATGAAACGATGTCCATTAGAAGCAGTAGGTTTAATCTCTCCAATCATATCAATGCCCCACATCGCAAAGGGCCAAGGGGATGTCAGCACGTTTAAAGGAGCAGGGGGCACATGTACTTTATCCGCATAGATCTGGCACTTGTGACATGTTCTGGAGTGATGGTGGCAATCAGCTTCCATGGTAGACCAATAATACCCTGATCTCAGAATCTTCTTGGCCATCGTATGTCCACTAGAATGAGTCCCAAAAATACCGTCATGCATGTCTTCCATAATCTTTTCTGCTTCATTTTTATCCACACAGCGAAGCAAGGTCGAATCATGATTACGTTTGTATAGTACTTCATTACTCAAAAAGAATTTAGCGGAGAACTTCCTCAGGAATTTTCTGTCATTGATGGATGCCCCTTCAGGGTATTCCTGAGCTTCTAAATATCTTTTTACTTCATGGAACCAAGGTTTCTCTTCTACTTCATCAGCGTTAAGTTCATAACAATATGTTGGTTCATCTAATCGTTCAATGGTGATCCGGGGAGCTTCATTGTCCCATCTGACTCTGAACTTAGATGACATGGTGGCCAAGGCATCTGCCAACTGATTCTCTTCTCTTGGTATATGTTCGAATGTAACCTCTTCAAAGTATGGGATTAACGTCAACACCCGCTCTCGATAAGGGATGAGATTCGGATGTTTAGTATCCCATTCTCCTTTGATCTGACTGATTACTAATGCTGAGTCTCCGTACACACTCAAAAACTTGATTCGCAGGTCTATCGCAGCTCTGAGTCCCAAAATACATGCTTCATACTCGGCCATATTGTTGGTACAATCAAAACATAGTCTAGCAGTGAAAGGCGTATGGCAACCCCTGGGAGAAATAATTACAACACCAACACCACTGCCCAATGCATTAGAAGATCCATCAAAAACCATAGTCCATCGGGATCCCGGTTCGGGTCCTTCATCCGGTCCAGGTTCTTCGTAATCAGTAACAAGCATGACATCCTCATCTGGGAACTCAAAATTCATAGATTGGTAAGCATCCACTACTTGATGAGCCAAATGATCGGCCAGCACGCTTCCTTTGATTGCTTTCTGGGTAGTATACTGGATATCATACTCTGTTAAAATCATCTGCCATCTTGCTATTCTTCCGGAGAGGGCAGGTTTCTCAAATATGTATTTGATAGGATCCATCTTAGAAATCAACAAAGTGGTATGATTCAACATATACTGTCTTAGTCGGCGAGCAGCCCAAGCCAAAGCACAGCAAGTTTTCTCGAGCAGTGAGTATCTTGTTTCACAGTCGGTAAAATTTTTGCTAAGGTAGTATATGGCATGCTCTTTTCGACCAGACTCGTCATGTTGCCCCAACACACACCCCATTGAATTTTCTAACACGGTCAAATACATGATTAGGGGTCTTCCTTCGACTGGTGGTGTCAGAATTGGAGGTTCCTGGAGATACTTCTTGATTTTGTCAAAAGCTTCTTGACATTCGTCATTCCATATCATCTCTTGATTCTTCCTCAGTAGTTTGAAGATGGGTTTGCAGGTAGCGGTCAAATGGGAGATAAACCGGGCAATGTAATTCAACCGTCCCAAGAAACCTCTGACTTCTTTATCTGTATGAGGAACCGGCATTTCTTGAATAGCTCTCACCTTAGCCGGGTCAACCTCAATTCCTTTACCACTGACAATAAAGCCCAAGAGTTTACCAGATCTTACTCCAAAGGTCCATTTGTTCGGGTTCAATCTCAACTTGTACTTCTTCAACCTCTCAAACAGTTTGTATAAATGATCGAGATGTTCTTCTTCAGTATGCGATCTGGCTATCATGTCATCCACATATACCTCTATTTCATGATGGATCATATCATGGAACAAAACCACCATAGCACGCTGGTACGTTGCTCCTGCGTTCTTTAAACCGAATGGCATTACTTTATAACAGAAAGTGCCCCATTGCGTCACAAACGTAGTTTTCTCCATGTCCTCAGGTGCCATCTTAATTTGATTATAACCCGAGAATCCATCCATGAAGGAGAATACTTTGTGTTGAGCGGTGTTATCTACCAGAACATCGATGTGCGGGAGTGGAAAGTCATCTTTGGGACTCGCTTTATTCAAATCTCTGTAATCTACGCACATTCGTACCTTACCATCCTTCTTCGGCACTGGTACCACATTAGCAACCCATTGAGGATAAGAAGTAACGGCTAGAAAACCGGCATTGAATTGTTTCATAACCTCGGCTTTGATTTTCTCACACATTTCAGGACGCATGCGGCGAACCTTTTGCTTAACAGGACGACAGTCTTCCTTCATTGGCAGACGATGCACTACTATGTCAGTATCCAATCCTGGCATGTCTTCATAAGACCAGGCAAAAATCTCTACGTAGTCGTGTAACATCTGAATCAATCTTTCTTTGATACTGTTTTCCAAGCCTGCTCCTATTTTGACTTCTTTCTTGTCTACTTCAGTACCCAGATTTACAATTTCGATTGACTCCTCATGCGGATGTATAGTCTTCTCTTCTTGTAGTACCAGTCTGGCAAGTTCTCCAGGTACTTCACAATCTTCCTCACTTCCATCCTCAGCTTGGTAGATCGGATTTTCAAAGTCATAATGAACAGTAGTAGAACTATTATCAACAGGATCCAGAGTGGGTATGGATCTGCAATTTGTTATGTGAGTGTGTGTAAGAAAGCATAGCTTGTTTGAAAGTTGACAGGAAAGATAAAGAGCGCAATATTTGAATGCAAAAAGCCCATTGATTTATTGAATGTGAATATGCTTATGAAAATTACAAAACCCTTAACAAATTAGCTATTGTGCCCCGGGTATGGACACAATGCTTTAAGAAGTTCAACTGTAAAAAATTAAAAATTTATAACACTAAATAGACAATAACAATTACTCCTGACTAAAGGTAATCGGGATAGTGTCTTCAGCCTTCCAATTATTGAGTCTGTCACCAATTGTTGGGAAAATCCAGCTATCCAGGTCGCCATCGCTATCAGCATCTTCTACAACATTGATTTGATCTTTGACCATCCTTTCAGAGTTAAATCCCAGACCAGATTTATCAGACTTATAGGGTACGTTGATCAGTTGACCCCAACCAGTATGACCACCATTTTCGACCACGGCTTGAGCATCTTTCAGAGAAATCATGGCAGGAGGAGCTCGAATAACCTCGGGCACAGGGGGAGTGGGCTTAAGGACAGGACTGGACGGAGGAACCACTTCAAATGACTGAGACGGAGTCTCAAAGAATTCTCCATCCATCTTGACGTATCTGAAAGCCTGCACACTGCTGACAATATACTCTTCTTCCCCACATACAGTGACGATCTTACCCTCTATTGGATACCTCAGCTTTTGATGGAGAGACGAAGCTACAGCACTTGCCCCATGGATCCAAGGGCGTCCCAGCAAGCAGGAATAGGCAGGACGAATGTTCATTACGTGAAAGATAGTGTTGAAGACTTGAGGTCCTATTTTGATAGGGAGGACCACTTCACCATGGACAACGCTCTTCGCGCCATCGTAAGCACGCACCACAATGTCACTAGGCTTCAGTTCAATGCTTTTACAATCAAGTTTATCGAGCACAGCTGTCGGTAGCACATTCAAAGAAGAGCCATTATCGATCAACACATGAGACAAGGTGATCCCCTTACACTCAATGGAGATATGCAGAGCTTTATTGTGATTCTTTCCCGCTGGTGTCAGGTCAGCATCGGAAAAGCCTAGGCCATTGTCAACAGTCAGGTTAGCAACATAGTTTTCGAACTGATCGACGGAGGTCTCCTGAGGTACATGAGCAGTCTTCAAGAATTTTATCAAGGCATTGGCATGAGATTCAGAAGATAACAACAAGGATAACATCGAGATCTTAGAAGGAGTATGCCACAACTGTTCTACCACATCAAAATCACTCTTGCGGATGATTTTCAGCACTTCTTCCATTTCTTGTTTGGCAACCTCTTCAGTAGTAACTTCGACCGATGTCTCTGACTGAGGAGGGTTGACTGTTGGTTCCTTTCCTCGAGTTTCAGGGACGGGAGGTGAGATTTCCGGAGAGAAGATCCTTCCGCTTCGAGTAACTTTACTAGTCCCAACAATGTCATTAGGATTAGCAGAATTACCAACTTGCTTTACGCCATGGATGTAAACATCACCTCCATAATTCCACGGAATGGCTTTGCTTGAGGAATACGGTATTAGGCCAGGTGCAGTAATGATTAGGGGAGCTCCCTTGGGCTCAGCAATAATCTTCACAGGTACTCTGATAGCAGTAATCTTCACTGGAACTTTGGACCTTCCAATCACAGATATTTCTTCCACGGGGTTTTCCACCTTAGGAACCTTTTCGAAGAGGATTGTATGATCGTCCATCAGCCGTTGAATGCCATTTCTCAACTTCAAGCAATCACTGGGTCGGAGTATACATAAATCGCAATTTTCAGCACAACCTGGAAATAAACCAGCTTGCAACAACTTCTTCTTGATGGCCAGGAGAGGAGATGCTAAGTCAGCTACATTAGAAATGTGAGAGTTGTCATCCATAGCATTAACAGCCTTGTCATGATTAGGCATAGGTGCAGTGATGACATTAGGAGTCTCCGGAGGCTCAAATTCAATTTCCCCAGCGTCGATCATATCTTGGATTTTGTTCTTCAACAACCAACAATCGTTTGTATCATGCCCGGGGCTATCGGAGTGATATGCACACCTGGCATTGGGATTATAACGAGGAGAGGTAGTGTTGATGTAACACCCCGAATAAAATAAGAGAATTATTTAAATTAAGTTAATAATATATTTATTAATTTAATTAAATAAATTGAATTATTGGATTATTATTATTATTATTATTTGGAATAATAATTATTGGAAAATATATAAGTTGGAATAAGGAAAAAGGGTTTCAGTATTGGTAAAGAGTTTTACGTGAAAACGGAGAAGCTGCAGAGAAGAGGAGAAAAGGGCAAAGAGGAAGAGCTAGAGAGCAAAGGTTGAAGAACGGAAAAGCTTGAAGCTTAGAGATTGCTGGATTATCTCAGGTAAGGGGGGTTTATCGTCGTTTAATGGGTATTATAGATTAACATGTCATGGGTAGTGATAGCCGTTGAATTGACCCTAATTGGGATTATGAATGCTGGAAAATTACGTTGGATGAAACTGTGTTTAGGTTGTAATTGAATCTGTATTCGAGTGTGTTGTGATTTTCCGAACGTAGAGTTTTTTTACGGAATTGGAATCGGAGGTCCGGAAGTCCTCCAACGGCGGAAAATGCGGAGAATTCTGCATTTTGCCTTGTGTTAGCGCAGGAACTTCTGTTTCGTCTGCGTTAACCGGTTAACCCAGGGTGTTAACCGGTTAACACTGTTATAATTTGTGAAAATGTGCTGTTTTGCCTGCGTTAACCGGTTAACCCAGGGCGTTAATCGGTTAACACTGTTGCGTTTTGCCAGAAAGTGTATTTTGTCCTGCGTTAACCGGTTAACCCAGGGCGTTAACCGGTTAACACTGTTGGAAATTGGAAAAACTGATATTTTAATGTTGTGAACATAATTGGTGATTATCCTATTATCGTTAATTTTGATGAGTAATTCTGTTGGGTTATGTTATGAAGTGTTGATATAAATATGTTGATAAGTGGTGTGAAAGTTGTTGAAAATACTGAGTTGTAGGCTGGTGAGCCAAAGTTGATTATAAGTTGATTTTTGTTGAAAATACTGAGTTGTAGGCTTGATGAGCCAAAGTTGATTATAAGTTGATTATGTTGAAAACATTGTTGTGTTGTTGTTATTATTATGTTGTCGGAATTTAAAGTCGTGTATGCCATGTACATTCATATGCATTAAGTCGGAGCTTTGCTCACACCATGTTGGCCTGGATTGGCAAAAATCGGAGCTTTGCTCACACCACGTTGGCCTGGATTGGCAAAAATCGGAGCTTTGCTCACACCACGTTGGCCTGGATTGGCAAAATTTTAAGTTGAAAGTTGAAGGCTTATGCCTTGATGCCCACTAAAATGGCAATGATTTTAAGTTGGGAGTTTTACTCCGATTGGTACCACATGCATGACGAGTCGAGTCTCATTTGAGTTGCATTTTATGTCGTTATTGAGTTGCATTTTACGTTGTTATTGAGTATGATATTTGAGTTGATGTGCCGTTACTGAATGCATGATATGATTAGGGTGATTAACGTGTAAATTTACTTAACATAACTTGATAATTTATAATGTTTGTTATATCGATTGAGGAACTCACCCTTACAACTATTTTTCAGGTAACGAGCAGTGATTGAGTAGGAGCTAGTGCCTGGAGTCTAGTGTAGTCTACGTAGTGGGTCGTGCTCTGATAGATGTAACATCGGGCCGGGATGTTTTAATTGTTTTTTTGTTGGTTGTTGAACCTTTTTACCTGTAAAACGTTATATGTTTTGAATGGTTGGTTGATTTCTATCCGCTGCGAATTTTGCAAACAAAAATGTTTATTTTGATTAAATAAAGTGCATGACAGTTATTATGGTGTGAAATGTTGTGTGACACCCTTGGTGCATGATTACTCTGATATATATATATTTGTTGTTGTTATTAAATATTTGGGGTATTTTAGAAGGGTGTTACATTAGTGGTATCAGAGCAGGTCGGTCTGTCCGGCCAGTTGTCGTGTCGTTACTGTCTAACAATTGTGTAATTGTTACTAGTCTAACTTTTAAGTTGTGTTGTAGTGATAAGTTGAAATGGCTGGAAGGAATGACGCTGCAATGGCTGCCGCAATGCAAGCGATGGCACAGGCTGTGCAGAACTTGCCAAATGCTGGTGGTGATGCTGGATCCCGTAGCTTGGCGACTTTTCAGAGAGAGAATCCGCCGGTGTTTAAAGGAAAGCATGATCCAGATGCAGCCTTGGGATGGTTGAAAGAGATTGAGAGAATCTTCCGTGTTATGGATTGCACTCCAGCTCAGAAGGTTCGGTATGGTACTCACATGCTAGCAGTCGAAGCTGATGACTGGTGGCTAGAGACTCACGAGAGGTTGACCGTGGCAGGTGAAGTCATTACTTGGGATGTATTCCGTAGGGAATTCATGAGAAAGTATTATCCGGAAGATGTCCGTGGTAAGAAGGAAATTGAGTTCCTTGAGCTGAAGCAAGGAAACATGTCTGTCACTGATTATGCTGCGAAATTTGTGGAGCTGTCCAAATTTTATCCTCATTACACTGGTGCTGGTGCTGAATTTTCAAAGTGCATCAAGTTTGAAAACGGACTGCGCTCTAAAATTAAGAAGGCTGTTGGGTATCAGAAGATACGCATTTTTACTGAATTGGTTGATAGCTGCAGGATATTTGAAGAAGACAATAATGCTCATTACAAGATTGTCAGTGACCGCAGGGGCAAGCAACATCAAAATCGTGGCAAGCCGTATGATGCTCCAGCTGGAAGAGGGAAGCAAAGAGCTGCTCCGGCTCAGAGAGCTAGTGGGGGAGGTGCTCCTGCTGGTATAGTTTGCTTCAAATGTGGTCAGGCTGGTCATAAGAGTAATGTATGCACTGCTGAAGTAAAGAGGTGTTTTCGCTGTGGTAAGATTGGTCATGCAATAGCTGATTGCAAGCACAAGGAAGTGATTTGTTTTAATTGTGGCGAAGAAGGGCATATTGGAAGTCAGTGTCAGAAGCCAAAGAAATCTCAGACTGGAAGGGTGTTCGCTTTGACCGGAACTCAAACCTCCAGTGAGGACAGACTTATCCGAGGTACGTGTTATATTAATGGCTTTCCTCTTGTAGCTATTATTGACACAGGTGCGACTCATTCCTTTGTATCTTTGGATTGTGCTGTGAAACTTAAGTTAGAGATATCTGAGATGCTTGGAAGTATGGTGATTGATACTCTTGCGAAGGGTTCAGTGACTACTACTTCGGTTTGTTTAAATTGTCCTTTGAGTATTTTTGGTAGAGACTTTGGGATGGACCTAGTGTGTCTTCCACTAGTGCAGATTGATGTTATTCTGGGTATGAACTGATTGGTGTTTAACCGAGTTTCTATCAATTGTTTTGATAAGACGGTGGTCTTTCCTGAGATTGAGGAAGGAAAGAGTTTGTTTCTATCAGCAAGGCAAGTGAATGAAGAAGTAGCTGATGGGGCAGAGTTGTTTATGCTGTTAGCGACTTTGGAGGCTAAAGATAAACTGGTGATTGGCGATCTAGCCGTGGTGTGTGATTTTCCTGATGTGTTCCCGGAAGAAGTGAACGAATTACCGCCGGAGCGTGAAGTGGAGTTTTCGATTGATTTGGTACCTGGTACTAGGCCGATATCGATGGCTCCGTACCGTATGTCTGCTGTTGAGTTAACTGAATTGAAGAGTCAGTTGGAAGATCTGTTGGATAAGAAATTTATTCGTCCGAGTGTGTCACCGTGGGGTGCACCAGTGCTATTGGTTAAGAAGAAAGAAGGTACGATGAGGTTGTGTGTGGACTACAGGCAACTGAATAAAGTGACGATCAAGAATCGGTATCCTTTGCCGAGGATTGATGATTTGATGGATCAGTTGGTTGGTGCAAGTGTGTTCAGCAAAATAGATTTGAGATCTGGGTATCATCAGATCCGTGTGAAAACCGAGGATATTCAGAAGACTGCTTTCAGAACAAGGTATGGACATTATGAGTATTCCGTAATGCCTTTTGGTGTGACTAATGCGCCTGGAGTATTTATGGAGTATATGAATAGGATTTTCCATCCGTACCTAGACAAGTTTGTTGTGGTGTTTATTGATGATATTTTGGTGTATTCGAAATCTGAAGAAGAGCATGCTGAACATTTGAGAGTGGTTTTGGGAGTTCTACGAGAAAAGAAGTTATTTGCTAAACTATCCAAGTGTGAATTTTCGTTAGGAGAGGTGAGTTTTCTTGGTCATGTGATTTCAAGAGGTGGCGTTGCTGTTGATCCTTCTAAGATAGAAGCGGTATCTAAGTGGGAAGCTCCGAAGTCTGTTGCTGAGATTCGAAGTTTCCTTGGTTTGGCTGGTTATTATAGGAAGTTCATTGAGGGATTTTCTAAGTTGGCGTTACCATTGACGATGTTGACTAGGAAGGGGCAAGCGTTTGTTTGGGACTCAAAATGTGAAGAAGGTTTCCAAGAGTTAAAGAGAAGGTTAACTACTGCTCCTATTCTGATATTACCGAGTTCGTCGGAATCATTTGAAGTTTACTGTGATGCTTCATTGTTGGGTTTGGGTGGCGTGTTGATGCAGAATAAACAGGTTATAGCTTATGCTTCAAGACAGCTGAGAGTTCATGAGAGGAACTATCCGACGCACGATTTAGAGTTGGCGGCTGTGGTGTTTGTTCTGAAGTTATGGAGGCATTACTTGTACGGGTCAAGATTTGAGGTTTTCAGTGACCATAAAAGTTTAAAGTATTTGTTTGATCAGAAAGAACTGAATATGAGACAGAGAAGATGGTTAGAGTTTCTGAAGGATTATGACTTTGGTTTGAATTACCATCCGGGTAAAGCAAACGTAGTGGCTGATGCATTGAGTCGGAAATCATTACATATGTCTATGCTAATGGTTAAGGAATTGGATTTAATTGAGCAGTTTAGAGACTTGAGTTTGGTGTGTGAGAGTACTCACAATAATGTTAAATTGGGAATGTTGAAGTTAACAAGTGGTATTCTGGATGAGATCAGAGAGGGTCAGAAATCCGATGTGCTTTTGGTTGATAAGTTGACTTTAGTGAATCAAGGTCAAGGTGGGGAATTCAGAGTTGATGAGAATGGTGTTTTGAAATTTGGTAATCGGGTGTGCATTCCGAATGTTGCCGAACTTAAGAAGAGTATTCTTGAAGAAGGACATCGTAGTGGGTTGAGTATTCATCCTGGAGCTACGAAGATGTATCATGATTTGAAAAAGTTATTTTGGTGGCCGGGAATGAAAAGAGAAATTGCGAGTTTTGTTTATTCTTGTTTGACTTGCCAGAAGTCAAAGGTTGAGCATCAGAAGCCGTCTGGGCTAATGCAACCGTTGGCTATTCCAGAGTGGAAGTGGGATAGTATCAGTATGGATTTTGTTTCTGGTTTACCGAGAACAATTAAGAATTTTGAAGCTATTTGGGTGATTGTTGATAGATTGACGAAGTCGGCTCATTTCATTCCGATCAGAATGGATTATCCGTTAGAGAGATTAGCTGAGTTGTATATTGAGAAAATTGTAAGTTTGCATGGTATTCCGTCGAGTATTGCTTCGGACAGAGATCCTAGATTTACATCGAAATTCTGGGAAGGTTTGCAGAAGGCTTTGGGAACTAAGCTGAGATTGAGTTCTGCATATCATCCGCAGACTGATGGTCAGACTGAGAGGACGATTCAGTCACTAGAGGACCTTTTGAGAGCTTGTGTTTTGGAAAAGGGAGGTGCTTGGGATTGTTATTTACCTTTGATTGAGTTTACCTACAACAATAGTTTTCATTCGAGTATTGGTATGGCACCGTTTGAAGCTTTGTATGGTAGGAGATGTCGGACACCTTTATGTTGGTATGATGTCCGGTGAGAGTGCTGTGGTTGGACTGGAGATTGTTCAACAAACCACGGAAAAGATTAAGATGATTCAGGAGAAGATGAGAATTGCTCAGAGTCGTCAGAAGAGTTATCATGACAAGAGAAGGAAGTCACTTGAGTTTCAAGAGGGAGATCACGTGTTTCTTCGTGTTACTCCGATAACTGGGGTTGGTCGAGCTTTGAAGTCAAAGAAGTTGACACCTCGATTTATTGGTCCTTATCAGATTTTGGAGAGGATAGGAGAGGTAGCCTACCGTATCGCTTTACCGCCGTCACTTGCGAATTTGCATGAGGTTTTTCATGTGTCTCAGTTGAGGAGGTACATTCATGATCCGTCGCATGTGATCCAAGTATATGATGTACAGGTGAGAGATAACCTGACTGTTGAAATATCGCCTATGAGGATTGAGGATCGAGAGTTGAAGCAGTTGCGAGGTAAAGAGATTGCCTTAGTGAAAGTAGCTTAGGGAGGACCAGCAGGTGGCAATGTGACTTGGGAACTGGAGAGTCAGATGAAAGAGTCTTATCCAGAGTTATTTGCTTGAGGTATGTTTTCGAGGACGAAAACTCTTTTAGTAGGGGAGAGTTGTAACACCCCGAATAAAATAAGAGAATTATTTAAATTAAGTTAATAATATATTTATTAATTTAATTAAATAAATTGAATTATTGGATTATTATTATTATTATTATTTGGAATAATAATTATTGGAAAATATATAAGTTGGAATAAGGAAAAAGGGTTTCAGTATTGGTAAAGAGTTTTACGTGAAAACGGAGAAGCTGCAGAGAAGAGGAGAAAAGGGCAAAGAGGAAGAGCTAGAGAGCAAAGGTTGAAGAACGGAAAAGCTTGAAGCTTAGAGATTGCTGGATTATCTCAGGTAAGGGGGGTTTATCGTCGTTTAATGGGTATTATAGATTAACATGTCATGGGTAGTGATAGCCGTTGAATTGACCCTAATTGGGATTATGAATGCTGGAAAATTACGTTGGATGAAACTGTGTTTAGGTTGTAATTGAATCTGTATTCGAGTGTGTTGTGATTTTCCGAACGTAGAGTTTTTTTACGGAATTGGAATCGGAGGTCCGGAAGTCCTCCAACGGCGGAAAATGCGGAGAATTCTGCATTTTGCCTTGTGTTAGCGCAGGAACTTCTGTTTCGTCTGCGTTAACCGGTTAACCCAGGGTGTTAACCGGTTAACACTGTTATAATTTGTGAAAATGTGCTGTTTTGCCTGCGTTAACCGGTTAACCCAGGGCGTTAATCGGTTAACACTGTTGCGTTTTGCCAGAAAGTGTATTTTGTCCTGCGTTAACCGGTTAACCCAGGGCGTTAACCGGTTAACACTGTTGGAAATTGGAAAAACTGATATTTTAATGTTGTGAACATAATTGGTGATTATCCTATTATCGTTAATTTTGATGAGTAATTCTGTTGGGTTATGTTATGAAGTGTTGATATAAATATGTTGATAAGTGGTGTGAAAGTTGTTGAAAATACTGAGTTGTAGGCTGGTGAGCCAAAGTTGATTATAAGTTGATTTTTGTTGAAAATACTGAGTTGTAGGCTTGATGAGCCAAAGTTGATTATAAGTTGATTATGTTGAAAACATTGTTGTGTTGTTGTTATTATTATGTTGTCGGAATTTAAAGTCGTGTATGCCATGTACATTCATATGCATTAAGTCGGAGCTTTGCTCACACCACGTTGGCCTGGATTGGCAAAAATCGGAGCTTTGCTCACACCACGTTGGCCTGGATTGGCAAAAATCGGAGCTTTGCTCACACCACGTTGGCCTGGATTGGCAAAATTTTAAGTTGAAAGTTGAAGGCTTATGCCTTGATGCCCACTAAAATGGCAATGATTTTAAGTTGGGAGTTTTACTCCGATTGGTACCACATGCATGACGAGTCGAGTCTCATTTGAGTTGCATTTTATGTCGTTATTGAGTTGCATTTTACGTTGTTATTGAGTATGATATTTGAGTTGATGTGCCGTTACTGAATGCATGATATGATTAGGGTGATTAACGTGTAAATTTACTTAACATAACATGATAATTTATAATGTTTGTTATATCGATTGAGGAACTCACCCTTACAACTATTTTTCAGGTAACGAGCAGTGATTGAGTAGGAACTAGTGCCTGGAGTCTAGTGTAGTCTACGTAGTGGGTCGTGCTCTGATAGATGTAACATCGGGACGGGATGTTTTAATTGTTTTTTTGTTGGTTGTTGAACCTTTTTACCTGTAAAACGTTATATGTTTTAAATGGTTGGTTGATTTCTATCCGCTGCGAATTTTGCAAACAAAAATGTTTATTTTGATTAAATAAAGAGCATGACAGTTATTATGGTGTGAAATGTTGTGTGACACCCTTGGTGCATGATTACTCTGATATATATATATATATTTGTTGTTGTTATTAAATATTTGGGGTATTTTAGAAGGGTGTTACAGTTGACATTTGCAGGAGGGCCTCTGAGAGTGATTAGATTTGCCTTTAGCATACTTTGCAGTGCTTGTACTAAAGTCATATTGATCTTGGTAAACTGCCTCCTCGGCCTGTCCTGTCTGTGCTGGAAATTTTGAGCTGGCGGGGCTGCAATCGTAACTGCTCCAACGGCATGGTCACTATTTTTCTTGTTATGACTCCTTTGACCGTACACAGCATTTGATTCATTCTTCCCCTGATAGGACTTTTTGTTGCTTGCAGAGGTAGCCGCCTGTATCTTTCCACTTCGAATGCCGCTCTCCACCCGTTCACCTGTCAATATAAGTTCAGTGAAACCTGATGAAGAACTTCCCAGTAGATGGCTGTAGAACGGGCCAGTCAGTGTACCCATATACATGTCTACTAATTCTCGATCAGTCATAGGGGGTTTGACTCTGCCAGCCAAATCTCTCCATTTTTGAGCATATTCTTTGAAGCTTTCTTTAGATCCCATAGTCATACTCTACAACTGTAGCCGAGTAGGCGCTAGTTCAGAATTATACTGGTAGTGCTTGTAGAAAGTTGTCGCTAAATCAGTCCAGGTGCGGATGTCAGAGCTCTCGAGCTGATAATACCATTCCAACTGTGTGCCAGACAGACTCTCTTGGAAGAAATGGATCCATAGCTTCCTATCAGTGGTATGCGGCTGAATCTTTCTCACGTAAGCTCTCAGATGCATCTGAGGACAAGATGCACCATCGTACTTAGTGAAAGTGGGGATCTTGAATTTGCGAGGAATGACCACATCAGAGACTAGACCCAAGCTTTCAAAATCCAGACCGGGCGCTTTCTGACCCTCCATAGCTAGCATGCGTTCTTCCAGCAGTTTATACTTATCACCTTTTGGAGAGTACTGCTCATTCTCATAATCTTCATCGTCATCCTCCTGGCTGAAAGGGTCAGCATTCTCCTCTTCTGAATCTGTCCCCTCTTCTTGATCCTTCGGAATTCTAATCTTGACTCCTGCAGCCTGTCCTTTACGCCTTCTTCCCGGGTTAATGTAACTCACAGGTTTCTGGTCTTTCTTCTTCTCGAGCAAGAGAGCCTTCAGTTCCTCCTGCCCCTTGGATAAGCTCAGCATCATCTCCTGGAATTGAGCATTCTGAGCCTGGAGATCTTTGATAGTTTGTTCGAGAGCCATTTTTCTGTTTAGAAGGCAGACCGTGAGAACATTGATCTTTTAGGATACCTGTTATGCAATGTTATGTTATGCTATGCAATGTATGAAATGTTTTCAAGGACTTTTGGAATTTAACTTTGCGTAAACTACCAAAAAGAGAGGAACTTTTATTACTAATTTCTTAATCATTGCTCATTACAAGAAATAATAATAAAAATACAATGAAAGCTCAAGTCTCCCAGGGACGGCTTCTTTTTGGGCGAAGATATGCATTGAGTCTTCGTTCCTCATTAAGCTGGCTGGTGAGCTCGAGTACCTTCTTCCTTTCTGCACTGAACTGGGCTTCAAAAGTATCCCTTTCCTCTCTCAACTGGATCCAGGATCTCTTCAATTCTTCAACATCGGTAGGCATATCTGGATAAGGAATAATCTGAGGAGTACCTCCTTCAACTTCTGGTTCAACGATCAATGGTCCGACCGCAAGATATGGCATGACGAGTTCACGAGCTCTGGCGCGTACCCATCTGAGATAAGGCTCCATAGGAATAGAGTTTTTCTGTCCTAAAGTGTTTCTTTTCACCATGCCCCAGGCTCGTACAAATCTTTGACGGAGACCTTGAGAATCATTGTTATAGTCAAACACCGTACCTTGAATAATCATTTCATGTGGACCATCTCTTCGAGCACAACCAAACTGACGTAGGGCTAAAGCAGGATTATAAGTAATACCTCCTCTTATCCCCATGAGTGGTACATTAGGGAATTCTCCACAACGGTCGATGAGGATAACATTTTCTCTGAGATTAGAACACCAACGGATGTCTGAATGGGAGAGTGCCATTATCCTTTGAGACCATTTCAGATTTCGCTCATTCTTCAAGACTGATTGAGGAAGGTGCGAAATAAACCACCTAGACAATAAAGGTATGCAGCACATGAGAGTCCCTTGTCTCTTCATAGTACGAGTGTGAAGGGAATGCAAAATGTCCCCGAGCAAGGTGGGCACAGGATTATGAGTGAGAAATATCTTAATAGCATTCATGTCTATGAATTGGTCTGGATTAGGGAATAACACCAAACCATAGATTAGTAATGCTAGGCCATCTTCAAAAGCACGGACATTCATAACCTTTAAGAATTCTCGGGCTTTATTCATCAGAAATTTGGCAAGTAAACCCTTAACTCCACTTCTTGTTACCCAATTAGTTTAGATGTCGGATTTTGTCAAGTGTAAAGCCCTGGCAACTTCTTCAGACTTCGAAATCCTTTCTAAACCACTGAAAGGTGTTTGATCAAGGATAGGTATCCCCAACAGCCTGGAGAATTCTTCTAACGTGGGCACCAATTGATAATCTGGGAAGGTGAAGCAATGATGTTTAGGATCGAAGAACTGGAATAGAACTCTCATCATATCTTCTTTGAAATCAGTGGAAACCAAATTGAGGATAGAACCATGTCTCTTGATGAACTGAGCATGATCGGGAAGTTCTGACACTAAATCCTTCAGCTGAGGAGAGATTGCTACAAAATTGATCCGGATGGTCTTCCTGGAAGCCATAACCTGTTTAACAGAGCAAAGCTAAATTCCTAAGTCCTTGAAATGGTTAGTATAATGCCGTGATGTTATGATGTTATGATGTTATGATGTTATGATGTTATGATGTTATGTAAATAACAAGCACAAGCAAGTCACACAACAATCACTCCTAGGTTTTAAGGCTTGCATGAGTTCCATAGGTAAGTACCCTCCCCACTGAAGTTTGGTTGGTTCAACCTGTCCTAGAATAGTAACCGGGTTCTAGAAGGATCTCAAATCATTGACCTTTCCTTAAGTCCACTTCAGTGCAACACCAAGTGGTTGACCGAAGCTTCCCTAAAGTCCAATCTCAAAGAGTGTAGTATCGAGTCTCAACCAACCTCAGTCGGAACCGAAGCCAGTTATCTCACTACTTTCTAATGGCTAGGATGAGTCAATTAGGGTTCTAAAGGTCTGGTTAATGCTTTGATGACACCACGCGAATGCCAAATTTTTTCTCAAGTAAGCATGAGGAACATCAGGACATCCAAAGTGTCACATTAACCGTAGCCATCATTTTAACCATTCCAGTATACGCCGGATAGTCGCGATGATCTATTGCTACTTACCTAAGGTACACTAGATTCGGGTGTAGGATCTTTCACTCGAAAATACCCTTAAAAGAAGGAACAATTTGAAAACATAAATGTTTTTTTTTAAGGTGACCTCTCTTTATAGTCCCCAGCAGAGTCGCCAGTTCTGTCATACGGTGAACTGGACTTTTGTGTTTTTCTTTGGAAAGCAAATGTCGCGGTTAGCAAGAGTCGCCACCGACTTTTCTTTTATCCAATAAAGAAAGGTGGAAAAGAACAGGAAAGACCTTAATTTAGATTTTTGGGTTCGGGAGGTACATTATACAAAGGGAAGGTGTTAGCACCCTTTGTATCCATGGTTATCCATGGGCTCTTAACTGCTTAATCACTTATGTTTTTCTTATTTGAAAAAGGTGGGTGAGAAATGTTTAGGAAATGTTTTGAAAAGGAGAATTTAACTTTGTAATGATTCTTGTATGAATGTATACAAAGTGGTTATCTCATTCAGTTTTGAAAATAGTTTAGAAAAATATAACTTGGCAATGATTCTAGTACGAATGTATGCCAAGTGGTGATTTTCTAAAAGATGTTTTGAAAGGTGTGAGGTGTTAAAAGTATTTTAGGTTGTGAGGAAGCAATTAAGAGTTATACCTACCCTAAGGTCTTTATGGGCATTTCCTATCCTTATGAGGGTAAAACTGTCCTTACTATTGAGAAGTAAGTAGTTTTATCCTTTGGATGTAAAGGGACATCGTAGGGTCATCGATTGGTCATTGAAGGCAACTTTTGTAGGGATACCTTAGCATTCGAAGGGACAATCATCATTTAACCGTAGGCTATACCGAAGGGTCATCGAGGGGCAAAGGCAACATTCGAGGGACTATGATGATTTAACCGAAGGGTCTTGGCTAAGTGTATCCCCACATTCGCGGGACATGACCATAATACCGTAATCGTAGGGTAACAAAGAGAGGTCCAAGATCGCATGTTTAAAGGCAAAGTTTTACAATTAATTAGATAGCCGTAATCGATTAAGTAATTAGGTCCACATTAAAATCGATGAAATCAATACATTAAAATCAGCTAGGTAATTTAGGATGAATCTCCATATTAAAATTAAGTAATTCAGAATCCATCTCCATAAGGATATCCCACACATAAAGTGGAATACTTAGCCGGCCGTTTCCTCGGGAATATGTAAACCTTTACACAATTCAACACACCGGTTAGAATATCGAGATAAAGTACAATTGAAAATTGTACCACAAAATAAACACAACAGTCATAGAGTCAGGCCGAATAATGCAGAATTATAATAAATCTTGATTAGATAAACATAAGGCAGAACAGAAAAGAAACAAAACAGCCACTGTCCCGTTCGCTCCTGCTTCGCCTAGCGAAGGCTTAGCGAGTGCTCGCCACAGGCTCGCTTAGCGATGTGCTAGCGAGCGGCTACGGGTTTGGAGTTTGATAGCAGCATGATCTCCGGAAACCTGAACTTTATGGCATTTAATTACAGGAATAGCATGGACAAACATTCAGGATATTCAGGCATACTTAAATTCACATGTGAAATCAAATTACATATCCGAAAGTTTAATCATGATGCCTTATGTATGTAGAGATTACCGATTAAAAGCATAAAACAGTAGTGATGCGCAAACCTGTTTGCAACCGAGCTGCGATGTTGAAGGGACTGAACACTCTTGGTATCGGATGGAGTTGGGCGGCGGTAACTTCGGTGCGGATGAGCGGCCTTCAGGGTTTCTTTACTCGGAATTCTTTGATTTAGTCTCCAGGGTTTCTATGCCAGGGTTTCGGCCCGTCTTCCTCTGTTTTTCATTGTTCTCCCTTTCTGACTGAAGCTTGGCTATTTATAATGCTCTTGTTGTGACCTAATGGGCTCAGAATGAAGCCCGAAAATTCTGATATATCGAAAGCTTCGCTAGGCGAAGAAGTTGCTCGCCTAGCGAGCAAGCTAGTTTGTGCCTTTTTCTGGATTGCAAGCTTCGCTAGGCGAGTGGTATAACGAAGGGTTCGCTAGGCGAAGGAATTGCTCGCCTAGCGAGCATGCCAGTTTGGGCCATTTTCTGGATTTGGCCACCTGTGAGCTGGGTCTTTGTTCCTTTGGGATCAGTGCCTTGAAAATAAGTTGGAGTGTCCTGGAAAATGCCTTGTAATATTAACGGGCAAATTTTGGGGTATGACATATATATTCATTTTTTTTCATGTCTCTAATTTTTGCCTGGACCGCCCTTTCGGGTTTTCAATCCACCGAGACGCTCATTTTTGCCTAAGCCGCCCTTTTGGGTTTTCAACTTAGCGAGCTATTCTGTTTTTATTTTTAGGCGAAGTATTTCTTGACTGCATCTGAATTCACAGGACGAGTGAAATCCTCCCCATCCATGGTTATAAGCAACAAAGCACCGCCTGAAAAGGCTCTCTTAACAACATATGGACCTTCATAGTTTGGAGTCCACTTGCCCCTGGAATCGGGCGCGAAAGACAAGACTTTCTTGAGCACGAGGTCACCTTCTCGGAACACACGAGGCTTAACCTTCTTATCAAAGGCTTTCTTCATCCTTTGTTGATATAACTGACCATGGCACATGGCAGTCAATCTCTTCTCTTCAATCAAATTCAGTTGGTCATAACGACTCTAAACCCATTCAGCTTCAGTCAACTTGGCTTCCATCAAGACTCTCATTTATGGGATCTCAACCTCCACGTGGAGCACAGCCTCCATGCCATATACAAGAGAGAAAGGGGTTGCCCCTGTTGAAGTGTAAACTGATGTACGATAGCCATGCAGAGCAAATGGCAACATCTCGTGCCAATTTTTATATGTAACAACCATCTTCTGAATAATCTTTTTGATGTTCTTGTTAGCAGCTTCAACAGCCCCATTCATTTTGGGTCTATAGGGAGAAGAATTATGATGTGCAGTCGTGAATCCGCTACACAGCTCCTTCATCATCTTGTTGTTCAAGTTAGATCCATTATCAGTAATGATCTTGTTTGGCACACCATAGCGGCATATGAGTTGATTCTTGATAAACTTCACAACCACCTGCCTGGTCACATTTGCATACGATGCCGCTTCAACCAACTTGGTGAAGTAATCAATAGCTACGAGAATAAAACGGTGACCATTTGACGTATTAGGTTCAATCATGCCAATCATGTCAATTCCCCACATGGAAAAAGGCCATGGAGAGGAAATAACATTCAGAAGTGTCGGGGGAATACGAATCTTATCCGCATAAATCTGACATTTGTGGCATTTCTTCACATACTTGTAGCAATCAGACTCCATTGTCAGCCAATAGTAGCTTGCTCTCAACATCTTCTTAGCCATGACATGTCCATTGGAATGAGTACCAAATGAACCCTCATGGACTTCAGTCATCAACAGGTCTGCTTCGTGTCTATCCACGCATCTGAGCAGAACCATGTCAAAATTCCTCTTGTAAAGCACATCACAATTAAGGTAGAAACTACCAGATAATCTCCTCAAAGTCTTCTTATCTTTAACAGATGCCCCAGGCGGGTAAATTTGACTCTGAAGAAAACATTTGATATCATAATACCATGGCTTATCATCTTTCACTTCTTCAATTGCAAACACATGAGTTGGTCTATCCAAGCGCATCACAGTAATATTAGGAACCTCATTCCAATATTTCACTACAATCATTGAAGCAAGCGTAGAAAGAGCATCCGCCATCCGATTCTCATCTCGAGGAATATAATGAAAGTCAACCTCCGTAAAGAAAGTTGAAATCCTCCTCGCATAATCTCTATATGGGATGAGGCCAGGCTGATTCGTCTCCCATTCACCCTTAATCTGATTAACAACAAGGGCCGAATCGCCATAAACATCAAGATGTTAGATCCTAAAGTCAATACATTCTTCCAAACCCATAATACAAGCCGCGTACTCCGCCATATTATTCATGCATTTGAAAGTAAGCATTGCTGTAAAAGGAAAATGTGTGCCCTGAGGAGTAATAATCACTGCCCCAATACCATTTCCATACTGATTAACAGCGCCATCAAACACCATACCCCATCGGGAACCAGGCTCTGGCCCTTCATCGAGCGTAGGCTCATCAGAATCTTTCATCTTCAAATACAGAATCTCCTCATCTGGGAAGTCGTACTACACAGACTGGTAATCCTCAATTGGTTGATGCGCCAAGTGGTCAGCCAGGATACTACCTTTTATAGCTTTTTGAGCTTGATACTCAATATCATACTCAGATAACAACATCTGCCAACGGGAAATTCTCCCAGTTAAAGCAGGCTTCTCAAATATATACTTGATTTGATCCATTTTGGATATCAACCAAGTCGTATGATTTAACATATACTGGCGTAAGCGCTTAGCAGCCCAAGCCAAAGCACAGCATGTCTTCTCAAGCATTGAGTATCGAGACTCACAATCAGTTAACTTCTTACTCAATTAGTATATTGCATATTCTTTCTTCCCTGATTCATCTTGCTGACCCAATACACATCCCATGGAGTCATCAAGCACGATCAAGTACATAATCAATGGTCTCCCTTCAACAGGCGAAGACAGAATCGGAGGCTCAAACAGATACTCTTTGATACTATCAAAGGCCTTTTGGCAATCCTCGGTCCAATCATGACGCTGATCTTTCCGAAGGATCTTGAATATAGGCGCACATGTGGCAGTCATGTGGGATATAAATCTCGAAATGTAATTCAAGCGGCCAAGAAAACCTCAAACTTGCTTCTCAGTTTTGGGCACAGGCATCTCTTATATTGCTTTGACCTTGGCAGGATCAACTTCAATACCCCTCTCGCTGACAATAAAGCCCAATAACTTGCCGAAACGGACTCCAAATGTACACTTGTTCGGATTCAGGCGGAGTTTGTACTTCCTCAAATGCTGGAAAAGCTTCAACAAGTGCTCTACATGTTCAACTTCCGTTTTCAACTTTGCAATCATATCATCAACATACACCTCGATCTCTTTGTGCATCATATCATGAAACAAGGTAGTCATAGCTCGTTGATATGTGGCTCCGGTGTTCTTCAAACCGAAGGGCGTCACTCGATAACAGAATATTCCCCAATGTGTGATGAATGTTGTCTTCTCCATTTCCTCGGGTGCCATTTTAATCTGATTATAACCGGAAAATCCATCCGTAAATGAGAAGACATTGAATTCAGTTGTATTGTCTACCAACATATCAATGTGTGGTAGAGGAAAATCATCTTTCGGACTAGCTTTATTCAAGTCACGATAATCCACACACATTCGGACTTTTTCGTCTTTCTTAGGCACAGGAACAATATTGGCCACCCATTGAGGATATGTAGAAGTCACCAGAAACCCCGCATCAATTTTCTTCTGAACTTCTTCTTTAATCTTCACTGCCATATCAGGATGAGTTCTTCTGAGCTTCTGCTTTACCGGTACACACTCAGGCTTCAAAGGCAAGAAATGTTGCATGATATCAGTATCTAGACCAGGCATGTCTTCATACGAACAGGAAAAGACGTCGACACATTCTCGTAGCAACTCAATCAACCCCTTCTTAACAGACTCTTCAAGGAGTGCCCCAATTTTCACTTCACGAATGCAATCTTCAGACCCCAAGTTGACTGTTTCCAGATTCTCAAGATGCGGCTGAATTACCTTCTCCTCGTGCTCAAGCAGACGGGTAATCTCATCAGGAATCTCTTCAACATCATCTTCTTCTGCGTCAAATACAGGGAACTCAAAGTTGGGAGATGGTGTTGGATCATTATGTTCAATGGGTTTGATAAACTTGCATAATGATTTTGAGTATAAAAGAGATTTCAGAATTCAAACAAGGCAAATTATTATGCAGATGAAAAGATTGATTTTATTCTCTTTTTTAGGGTTTTATGGTGATCACTAATTTCATGCAAAAAGCAAAAAGGAAAAATAATTTGGAAAAACAAACATTTAACATGTGATTATTGAATGAATATCATTGTATTAATCAAATATGCCAATAATGTCTTCACTTCTCCTTTTGGCATGTGAGAAGGGTTTTTAAACAAAATGAACATATTACGTTGACTTATGGATAACTGTTGGAACATCAACAGCGACCCAATTATTTAAGATTCCACTAGGTATGACAGAGTTGCCAAGGTTTTCCCCTTCATCATCTTCAACAATGGTAGCAACTTCCTGATCTTCAACAGTGTGGATAAAACCTCCACTCTGGAATAACCCACATTCATTGGAAACACCATAAGAATACCCTATGCTAGCTCGGGGCTTGTTATCCTCCAACTTGATCATTTTCCCCAAACCAGTAGTTGCACCATGCTCAATGGCCAACTTCGCATCATTATAGGAGACAAATGAAGAAAGTACTTTCCTTGAAGGCTCAACAATAGACAAGGCTTGGAACAGAGTCCCAACCTCATCCTCAACATCAATGTAGGAGAAGGAAGATAAATGACTGACCAAGAGAGCCTTCTCTCCCCCTATCACCACCAACTTTTTGTTCTTAACGAACTTCAACTTCTGGTGTAGGGTGGATGTCACGGCGCCTTCCTCGTGAATCCATGGTCTGCCAAGCAAACAGCTATAAGACGGATGAATATCCATGACCTGGAAAGTGATTTGGAAATCACTAGGTCCAATCTTGATCGGGAGTTCTAATTCGCCGATCACAGTTTTGCGCGATCCATCAAACGCCTTCATAACCACTCCACTTTGCCTCATGGGAGGCCCCTGGTACGAAAGTTTGGCAAGAGTGGATTTTGGCAACACATTGAGTGATGATCCTATGTCCACCAACACATTGGATAGGGCATCATCCTTACAGTTCATTGAAATGTGTAAAGCCAAATTGTGGTTTGTTCCCTCCTCGGGAAGATCAGCATCACAAAAGCTCAAATTGTTGCAAGCGGTTATATTTGCAACAATGCTATCAAACTGCTCAATGGTGACATCGTGATCTACGTATGCCACGTCCAACACCCTCTGCAAAGGCTCGTGGTGTGGCTCAGAATTCATTAACAAAGATAATACAGATATCTTTGATGGAGTTTGTAGAAGCTGATCAACAACATTGTATTCACTCCTTTTGATGAGCCTCAGCATCTCATCACCATCCTCTTTCAATATGCCAGACTGGCCAACCAGGATATGAGTGTTATGATTCTTGACAGTAACAGGGTCAACAATAGGAACAGGATTATTAGAAGAAGAAGTCCACACTGGACCAGCAGGATTAACAACAGTTCTCTTTACGACATTTTCATGGGGTTTCAGCTGCGCCGAGAAAACACAACCACTACGGGTCACACCACTGACGTCTGAAATGCTTACCGCAGAAGTTGAGGGCAACGGCACCTCATTCCCATCTTCTAGCATAACAGCGTTATATCGATAGGGAACAGCTTTGTCTGATACATACGGGATAGGACCCGCTGGCTTTACCATAAGAGCTGGTGATACGTTTTTCTTGTTGCCATCATACTTGACAACAAAAGGCTCAGGAATTTTAAACACTAGGGTGATAACATCAACTTCGTCCTCATTACGATTCTGAAGTATCTCGATCATCCCTTTATCAATCATCTCGTGGATGTCCTTTCTAACTTGACGGCATCCTCTCTCATTGATAGTGCACATCTGGCACCTATCATGGTCATGCTCGTAGTGGTTGTGTTCACACAACAGCTTATGCATCTCGACCAAAGATTGCCTTATGTCATTCACATAAAGGACTTTATATTTGCCAGGGCATCCCTGGACCATATTAACAGCTTCTTTCCCATGCTCGGGCAATGGGTTCTTCTTAACATTTGGACCTACGTCCTCGAAAAACAATATCCCACTTCTCACAAGGTCTTGCACCTTGGTCTTCAACGGGTAACAGTTCTCCACATCATGTCCGGGAGCACCGGAATGATGCACACAGTGAAGCTCAGGCTTATACCACCACTGAGGGTTGGTTGGTACAGCAGGAGGGTCTCGCGGAGTTATCAGCTTCTTGTCTATCAAAGAAGGATAAATCTCAGCATATGTCTTCAGAATTGGGTCAAAAGTTACCCTTTTCCTCTCGTAGTTGCTGGTGCTGGTGTTATTATTGTTGCGAGGCTGGTAGGCATGTTGTTGTTGACGATGTTGTTGTTGTTGATGAACTTCTCGAAAAGCATGTGCTATATGAGCCACCTGGTGTTGGTTGACGGCAGGACGCACATCCTTCCTCCTTACTGAGGGCCTTCTTTTGATGTGAGAGGACACAACATGAGTCTCTCCCTCCTTCTTCCTAGCAAAGCCTCCATACTTCTTTGCTGAGGAATTGTCATCTCTAGATAAACGTCCTTTGCGGACCCCTTCTTCCAATCTCATCCCCATATTCACCATTTCGGTGAAGTCTGAGGGAGAACTGGAAATTATTCTTTCATAATAGAAAGAGCTCAAAGTCTTCAAGAAGATCTTTGTCATCTCCTTCTCTTCCAGGGGTGGCACTATCTGAGTTGCCAGTTCTCGCCATCTTTGGGCGTACTCCTTGAAGGTCTCCTTGTCCTTCTATGACATCGCCCTCAATTGGTCCCTGTCCATAGCCATATCCATATTATATTTATACTGCTTGACGAAGGCCTCGCCTAGATCGTTGAAAGAGCGGATGCTCGCACTCTCCAACCCCATATACCACCGGAGCGCAGCACCAGTCAGGCTATCCTAAAAGTAGTGGATCAGCAATTGGTCATTATCTGTCTGTGTTGACATCTTGCGAGCATACATCACAAGATGGATGAGCGAGCATGTGTTTCTTTTATACTTCTCAAAGTCAGGCACTTTGAATTTAACAGGGATTTTCACGTTGGGCACTAGGCACAACTCAGCAGCACTTTTACCAAAGAGGTCCTTCCCCCTCAAAGTTTTCAGTTCCTTACGCAGCTCAAGGAATTGATCTTTCATTTCATCCATCTTCTCATATACATCCGGACCCTCAGACGGCTCAGAATGATAGATGGTGTCTTCAACATGGGGAAGGGTGTGCACAACGGGAGGTGGCACAGATAAGACCGGGCTAGATGCCGGCAAAGAAGCGAGAGTAGGAGCGAAACCCTCTGGCATAAAATTAGCAGGCATTCCCCAAGGGAACCCGGCTGGCATGGACGGAGTGAAATGGGATGTTGCAGCAGGCACGGTTGACGTTGCTATCTCAGATATGACAGTCCTCGCGGGAGGAGTTGCAGGAGTTGGTGAAGCTTGGCTCTGGGCATCCAGAACTGAGTCCATCATGGCAGTCAGCCTAGCAGTCTCTTCCTTCAGATCCCTGCTCTCTTGCTCTAAATGCTCCATTATCCTCGGATGATTAGCTCTGGTATTATATCGGTGCGTCAGCTTGTCTTTAAGATAAATGAAGAGCAAAGAGTTAGACCACTGATCAAGAGCTCAGAACAAAACCTGCTTATGCATATGATGCATGCAATGTTTGTGCATATGATTGGTTTTTATTTGAGGAAATTTATAGAGATCTATTTGCAAATTTTTGAAAATTCTTAACTTTTAAGACATATATGGAATACTCATAGCAATAATATTTGGAAAAAATTTTACACCAAAGAAGTAATACAGTTTTGGTAACCAAATACAATACAAGAGAGAAGGAGAATAAATATCCTATGGAGCCCTAGAAGTAATCGTCCAAAGCCTTCGAGATCAGAAGATAAGTTGCACGAAGCCTATTCACTTCTCTCTCATAAGTTACTTCCATATCGGCCTTCTCCTTGGCGAGCTGTTCATACTTCCTCTTCCAAAACCTAGATGAGTGAGGAAGAAGAGAAGTAACTACATCATCTGGATCATCAATAACCTGATGCTCCAGAAATTCTATCACTGCATCCTTATCTTTGAGCTGCTGAAGAAGTTCCTCACGCTCACGAACCCATGCACGCGACCGGTCTTCATCTCTCAACTCCTCTACTCCTTCGTTAGGGAGGGTTGAAGTCCCAACCATAACCATAGAGGTAGGTCTCGGATAATCATATGGCATGCGGTACTCAAGAGCTCTCTTCCTCACCCAAGCGGTGTAGGGTTCCAAAGCAATACAATTCTTCGGACCAAGCTCATTCCTTCCCTTCTTATGAATTTTGCGCCAGGCGCGGACCATTCTAGCCTTCAAGTTTTGGGGATCTTTACCCTCTTGAAAGAACACACCTTCCAACAAAATGTTGTTATGTTTATCCTTTTAGGGGAACCCAAGCTGACGGCGAGCTAAAGCAGGGTTGTAGTTAATTCCACCACATGTACTAAGAAGAGGCACATTGGAGAACTCACCACAAGAGTCAATAATCTGAACGCCATCATACACACGGTTATACCAAGAGATATCATCATTAGTGAAAGACATAAGTCTCGTGGACCACCGTAGACATCCCTTGTTCTCCTTGAAGGTAAGCGTCTGAGGCAAGTGCGAAATAAACCACTTGTACAACAGAGGCAGACAGCACACGATGGAACCACCACCCTTTGCATTCCTCATATGCAAAGAGAAATAAGTGTCACCCAACAGAGTCAGAACAAGATTAAGAGAAGAGAAACTCCTAATAGCGTTCACATCCACAAAATTGTCGATGTTGGGAAATAACACTAGCCCATAGATGAGTAGTACGAATATGGATTCAAAGGCGTCCTCACTCATGGCCTTCCCAAACAAAGTAGCTTGGGCAATGAGAAAATCAGATGGGAGACCTTGAATTCCACCTTTGGTAGTCATATGGGCAACAATATCAGATACATCTATGTGAAGCATGTCAGCAATCTCTTGGGAAGACGGAACCTTCTCCAAACCACTGAACGGCAACTGATCAAGAATAGGGATACCCACATGATAGGCATACTCCTCAAGTGTAGGAAAAAGCTGGAAATCCGGAAAAGTGAAGCACCGATATAGAGGATTGTAGAACTGCACCAACACACTCATCAGACCCTCATCCACCTTGGTAGAAAGAATAAACAAAAGCTTCCCATGATGAGCTTTGAACTCCAAGGGTTCTAATACATAAGATGTCAAACTCCTTAACTCTTTCAAGTCGGGTTGTCTGAAACTGTACTTCTTTGTATTCCTTCTTTGCTTATCCATGTCTTCGAAAATTTGCAAATAGACCTCTTAAGTTCTTTGAAAAGCTTCTTTGTTGATGATACGGATGCAAATGAATGCATGAATGCATGGATGCAACAATCACACTCAAGGATCAAGCAAGTCACACCATACAAAGGTCACGGGATGGCTCACGTCATCATCAATATCAATCATCCATTTTGGTGGATTATGGTTTACACCTTATCAACACCCAAGTTCCATTGATATTGAGGATATACGAGAACGGATCAACCGCGAATCACGGGTTTGTTGTAAGTCACGAGCATGGAGTCTCGGTTAAGAACCACCCAGTGGGAGTGTACTATGGTTAAATCTGACGATCATGTTCTAAAAGAGGTCCTCATAGTCATCATCTCATCTTTCGGATATTATCGTATAAAATGACTACTCGTATTCCAAAAATATTCTCAAGAGGGACTCTTATGAGTATAGTATCAAGTAACAATCGTATCAAATCTTACACTTGAACGACCTTCACACTACATCCTAAAATAGGCCAAGATGGGCTAGGTATCTAAGGTCCTTGGCTTCTAAGGTTTATATTGGAAAGAGTAATGCTTAACCACGACTACTCGTGTGACATTATTGATCCCAATAAGACCTCCACCAAGTGAATGGACTTGCAAGTCAACTTGCTAAGGAATAACTCCGAACAAGTCAACAAGACTATGCCATTCTCCTATCATAAGTGCACTCGACTTCGGATATATAACCCATCTCACAAGAAACCACCAAGCGTACAAGCATATAATATATCAAACAATTCATACATTACAAACAATACAGTCATCCCAAATTTGCACAAAAATATGTCACCAATAAATATAAACATACAACACACAAAAGCAAAAAGTAGGCTGAACCCACTAGGAAGATTCATCCCCGGCAGAGTCGCCACTTTTATGTAGCGGGGTTTTCGTTACCTTTAGGTTTATTGACTAAATCAAAAATAAACATACAATTTCGAGTCGCCACCGCACTTTTATTTGTCCAAAGGAAACGCTAAAAAGCGAACAAAAGCCAAGTAAGAAGTTTTATCAAATCAAAAACTAATAAAAATGTCAGAGATCTGGGTAAGGGGGTTGGTTATGAAATGGGAAGGTTTTGCGCACCCAAAACATCCTTAGTACTCTAAGGGAACCCTTTTTGCAAATATGTGTTGTAGGTTGGTATTTGTGAAAATATGTGCAAAAGATTGGAGGGATGAGAAGAGAATAGATTATATTTACAAATTTTGTTGTTTAAATGGATGAACCCATTGCCTACGTACCATCACAAAGGTAGGATCAAAACCTCGTAGTTTGGGGTAAAAATCTGAAAGATTGGTGAATTGATTTGACCAAAAGTCTTAAGGTCTTTTGTTATCAAAGGGAGAAAACTCAACCTAAACCAACAATCCACCATGTGAGGAAGGCTTCAACATACTAGTGAGGGGTTAACCCTATAATAAGTATGGAAGACTTATAATCCAATCACTAAGGATGAGGTGAGATTTACATCAACCACTATGATAACTCAAACCTATGACTAACGTTTATGAAAAGGTTTTGACAAGGGTGGCCATTGGAACCACAAAATCAACTTGAAATGAGTTATATTTACCAATTAGATTGATTTACAATATGAAGTCAAAGTAAGATTAAGATTTATTCACAATGAGTATTTATGAAAAGGATTTTGAAAAGTCAAAGGCATAAGGCGTAGGTTTCTAATTTTGAACAAAGTCAAAGTTTGCAATAAAAGATTTTTGGCTTGGGTTAGAGTGAGGAGAAGAAGAGAAGGGCTAGTCCTAAAGCATACAAAGATAAGAGGGAGAAGATAAAACCCTTGGAGTTCCTTTTCTTAAAATCATAGAGATGATTCAAGATGCTCCTTTCCTTTGGACTTAGTAAACAATCAAGCAATCAATCAAAATTTGGATTCAAGCTCCTAGGATCTCCATTTGGCTTGTCTCTCTTAACTTGGCTACTCATGACAATGGTCCTCTTTAATATCTCAAGATGGAATCCATATCACACAAGAGCAAACATCAGAAAGTTCACAACACAATAAGAGGAATGGACAAAGAATAAGTTTTGGAAAGGAAGTCCTTTGAAGTCAACTTTGAAATTTAGCATTCTAAAGGCATGAGGCCTGGTTTCTCTTCAACAAGTTTAGCATTCTAAAGGCATGAGGCCTAGTTGCTCTTGAACTCCTTTAAGCATGGGTATATCCTAATTCTAAGTTCTTTCTCCTTTTTACATTTGGTTCACACAAACAAACATAGAACCAACACAAGACAACAATATATTTATACACAATAATGGGCTCAAATGAGCAAAAGGAAAATGACATAAACACAAAATATGTGCTCAAGTGAGCAAAATGAAAAGCAATATGAATAAATGAGCAAGAAATAAATGGCATTAAAATAAATTGCAAGAAATTAAATGCTCAAATTAAAGTTAGTAATTGGTGTAGTTATGTTAGTTTGTCATAAGACAATGTAGCGCTATGTTAAGCAATCGTAAGTGGACTAATGTAGTAGTCACACCTATCTGAGGCCGGTCAATAAAACTATAGGCAAATAAACACAAGTTAGAGATCATGACTAGTAAGCCAAGCTCCACAAACTTACCATGCCAAAAGAAAAGAGAAAGGCCTTGTATGGACTTTAGGTTTTTTGCTTGACTAAGAAGCAACCTATCTTGGACACAAATAAACTCACTTGATCTTGGATCAAGTTGAGTTTGATTTGGATCAAAGAAGGTTAAACCCCTCATTTGTCAAGACCAACCATAAGACATTAACTCATTGGCCAAAAATAAAAAGAAGTGGGATAAAGATGAAATGGATGGAAAGAGAAATAAAGTATCAAACTCAATTGATCAAATATGAACCAAGTCATCATCAATCAATGCCAAACAGAAGAGAAATGAAGATTACAAGTCAACAAGTCAAACATATTTTTTTGATAATTTTTGAATTAAAATAAATGCAAAAATAAAATAAACAAAGTATGGCCAAACCTCAAATTTAATTCAAATCAACTTCAACAAGTCCAATTAAATTCTCATAGGTCTAACAGGGTTAAACAAGCTTTGACAAATTTTCTCAACAATTTTTGAAATCAGAAACTATTTAAAAACAATTAAAAATAACACAATATGAATTAAAATCTCAAATAAATCTCAAATCAAATAAGAAATTGATGAGAATATTTTTCATTGACTTATCATGATCCATATGTGTTAGGAAAATATTTTTGGATTTTTCAAATATCAGAAAGTAATTAAAAATGAATTTAAACTATTAAAAACCAAATAATTCACAAAAATATTAAATGAAGTCACAAAAATAAAAAAATAAAAAAATATGAAACTAGATTTTTGAAGAAAATTTTTGGCATTGGTCTCATATTTTTGTGACTTCAAATAAAATATTAATGAATTTTTGAAAATAAAAGGAATTAAATGAAATTAACAGAAAATAAGAAAAATAGCAAAAATGCGCAGTCACAGGATCATCTCATTAATTGACGTGGCATGGATCATGTGGTTCTAAGGCGCGGATGCATGAAACACTTGAGTCAAGCGCGCTATACCTTGCATTAAAACAAGTCAACATATGCAATGGCTAAGATTAAAACGTTTCATCATGATCCAAAGGCTCTGAAGCTCCCACATGGGGATGTTGGTGGAAACCACCATCTTCTCCGGCGATCTAACCAGATCCGGCCACCACACACAGGAAATTAAAGTTTAATGAAAATGAAAACTGAGGATATCAAAATGAAGCTGAGGTGATGTACATCGCCCCTGTAACCATGGATCATCCTCACAGTTCCTATTTAGAGAGAAACATGAGCTTGAAGATCATGGTACATGAACTGAAATGGTAGAATTTCCAAAATTAAGACCACCACTGGCCTGCCTCAAGCATGAGGGCTTCAGAAAACAGCACAAATCAAAGAGATTCACATTATATTGCAAGATCTAGATCAAGAAAGTTTGGTGTTCTACCTCTGAAATGGAGCTTCAAACAGCACGAATCCTTCAAGCTCTTGATCTACCTTTGCTCTGGAAGTGTGATGGTGATGCTAGGTTAAGGAATTGAGCTTTGAAAATCAACTAATGATGTTGAAATTCAAGCTTGAAAAAGAGAATGAAAACTGAAAATTCCTTTAGTGAGGGTTTGGTTTTCAATTCAGCAGCAATTCAGATCTCCACTTGGTTACCATTTGAATGAGAATGCACTCTTATTTATAGCTGAAATGTGATGCAAGGCAATGCTTCCCTCGTGTGCATGAAGTTTGAATCCTCCTTGCATGGGCATGTACAGGCGCATGTGAGGCCCAAGAATGAATGGAAATCCATGCTGAGATCAAATGGAAGTGAATTGGACGTGCACAAGGGGCTGCACAAGCTTGCACACCAAGTTATAATGTGAAAAGCAAAAATGAACATAAACATAAAGCTCTTCGAAACTCCCTCATGGAAAGTCCAAAAAAACAATGTGAGTAATGGTTGGAAAGCCCTTGGAATAAGGAACAAAAGTCATGTTGGGAAAAAAATTCATTTGGAGTTTGGAAATTTCTTAAAACTGGCTGTGAAGGTTGGGTATAAAACATGTCTAGGTTCCCTTTGAAAAATTTTACCAAAAGCAAGCATCTTCAAGCCCTTCTGTTTCAGTGATGCAAGCCTCAAATGAAAACACCTCCAACATCAACATTGTATATCTTTTCAAGATGATTAATTTAGACTTATATTTTGCATCATTTGGATTTTTCATGAGAAAGTTATGGGCACTTGAAGTTGGACATTTTTCAAATTCAATGACTTAGGTCCAAAGTGACCTATAATATTTTGTATTACCACATGTATTTATTTTAGGATTATAGAATTTTTTACAACATAATATTTGAATTATACATCCTAAAATTTCCAATTCATTTGGTCTCACCTCAAAATAATAAAAATTAAGGAAGTTAGGTCCTTGGGAAGTTGACCCAAAATTAGGGTTTCAGTCAAAATGACCTATAATGTTTTGAAATGAATGATGACCTTCCAAGTTTCAAATGGATTTTTTATGAACATTAAAGTTGTTCATATGGTTCTTAAGAACAGTTTTTATCTTGGGGTCATCTTCATTTGACAAACACATCAAACGTTGTGTCTCTGTGATCCTCAGTTTAGTCAGATGACTTGACTGGCCAACTTTTCAAGGCCAAAATTCCAATCTTGATGAATGAATGATTGAGGAACCTCACATAGGCTCATATATGCATAAAATAATGAATTAAATAACTTTCCTTGATTAAATTTGATCATAGGTTGAGGTTGCTTCATGAGCAAGGCACAGTTGAAGCACAGTTGAATTAGGGTTTCCTTGGGAAACAATCCTCAAGCCCTTTGGGTTATCTTGATAAAATTGGAAAATTGAGATGCTTGGGAGACATATATGATGATTAGGAACTTTGTGGACCATTTTCATGCTTTTTCTCATCCTCATCTAGCCACTTCATTGAGCTTAGGAGCCTCCTAGGAGCATGGGAGCACATGATCACTTGAGCTTCAAAACAAAAGAGTTAGTGACATATTTTGTGCTTTTGGTTAGTAAACAAGTAAGAAAGGGAATAATATACAATACAAGCATGCTTGGTGGTCTGAAAACAACTCACACAAGTCCCAACCCTAGGGTTAAGGAGTCAAACATGCTATGATCCTTGAGGCAATGCACTGAGCAATGATATGATGCCATGAGGGATCTTATGGTAAAAATTAGGGTCTTATAGTCCCCAATAGAGTCTCCAGTTGTCACTATGCAAAAAATGAGAAATTTATCTATCTTAATGCTTACTTACTATCGGAGAAAATGGGGAAATGATCATTTTTTTATTATTGTGCTCACCAAGGATTTGGGCCCTGGTGCCTATATATCATCATTGTTAGATAAATAATCGGAGATCCGTAGTTCGGAGTAGAAAATGATTGTTTGTTGGTTGATTTTACCTTGAAAAGGGGTTTTCGAAATGATGCCTTAAGGCGCAAAAATGAGTTTGATGAACTGATGTTGATTTTAGAGTTTTTTATGAAGAAAGAGATTTTTTTTATTAGAATTGCACTAAAGACTATGGGTAGAGGTGAATATTTCAGTCAACCAAGTCAAGCGTCTTGTGTCCAAAATACTCAGAGTAAGGGTAGGAAAGCTTCATTCTTACTCATTCTCCACCACTTATGGCTCGTGGTGCACAACTGTATTCGCATATTTATTGTGTTTTGAATTTTATTGAGAAAAATGTTGCTTGACATTGGATCAAGGGTTTATTGTTTATTGCTTTGAAATGGTGAGCTTGACCTAATAACAAAGGAAAAGAAAATTACAACCAAAAGGGGGAGGGATACATGGAAAATTACACGGGGAATAATATGACAAATAAAGGGGTTCATTGTAAGGTAGCCCAAGAGAAAGCCTTGTGTGTGCAAAGTGGCCTAATCTAACAAGTAGGTAATGGACTCAAAACATGCCTCCATGGGGTAGTGCCATGAATTCATTCTTGCAATAAAAGATTACAAGTTCGAAGAAACTCCAAGTCAAACAATAGGTCAAATACAATAATCTGAAGTCCAAATGCAAGGGTTCCTAACAAGTCTTCTAAGTCCAACATTAGGTCACAAATAATACATATTTTTGGTCTTTTTTTATCATGTTTTCGTTCTTTTTGATTATGCAAAGCAATAAAGAATGACAAGAAAAAAATGGCATAAAAATAAAGGATGTATGAGGTGAGTGGGTGATGATGAAAATAAATGTAAAGTGCTTGGAAATAAAATGAACAATAAAAGTAAATTGCAGAAAGTAAATTGCAAGAATTTAAATGGCGAAGAAATAAAGTGTAATAATATAATCGTTAGAAGTTAGTAGTTAATGACAAAGTTACAAAAGGTGATCACATATTTTCTATCCACAAGTCAAAGGACTCAAAATATGGAGCATTAAGGGATAACCTATCATTGATTCAAAGAGTCAAAAATGATACAATGATCATTTATCAACATTTTCGAACCAAAGAAGATTGAATCAACTGAAACATCCATCTATCAATGATTTGAAATATGGAAGATCTATCAACCGAGCAACCACATTAGCATAAAAATAAATTAAGAGTTAGTGGTTAGTGATTAGAATAATCGAATTGGGACAATTTAGCGTTATGTTAAGCAATCGTAAGTGGACTTATGTAGAAGTCACACCTTTTTTAGGCCGATCAATGACAATCTATGTGCTCAAACATGTTAGAGAAATAACATAAAGTTATTTTTCTAAAACATATAACACAATGGAAAAAATAAAAGAAAAAAAAATCAAAAGAATAAAATAAATTAAATAAGCACATGATAAAAATTGATTGCAACTAAACAAAAAGGATCGAAAAAGTGGTAGCAAGGGCTTAAACCCGGGACATAGTGGTTGAGAGACCTTGATCTAAACCACTCCACCATGTCCAACTAATTGTCATTCTTATGCAACCAATGATATAAATAATATTAAAAAACACAGAATAAGTGGAAAAAAATGAAAAATGAATTGAAATTAAGCACAATATATTTTCATGAACACCACATTGTTCATCTTCTCATGAACATGAAAAAAAAAGAACAAAAATCCTCAAAAAGTACAAACTAAACAAACTCACTTGTCTCAAACTTGATTCAAATCCCTCTAAAAAATAACTTATGAATAAACACCCATTGTTAAACACAAAAACAGAACCAAAATATTAATGAGTTTAAGTTACAATCATTATCAAATGTGTGATATCAAAACTAAGTTGTTGTGGTGTTGAGTTTGAATATGAAGCGGGAGGTTTGAAAAAAGTGTGGCTATGGTTGAAACTTAATGAAAGGGGATGAGTTGTGAGTGTATAAAATGGAAGGATTAAGAGAAAATGAAATGAGAAGAAAGTTGTGGGTGGTGGCTTGAAAAGGGGTCATTGTGTGAGTTTGGGGTTTAGGTTTTTAGAGAGAGAGCTTGAGTGTGTTTGGACAGAATTTCTATGGACTACTAGTTTGTCCAAATGAGGGGGGGATAGTGTTCTATTTATAGGGCAATCATGTGGGATGGTGTGTGTAAAAAAATGAAATTAATATTGTTGTCTGCGCAAGTGTAATTGGTTATCAGGATTTGGGTAACCGGTTACACATGCAGAAATTTGCCTTGGAGGCTTCTTTAAGAGAGGGTGTAACCGGTTACCATAATTTGGGTAACTAGTTACCAGAACCCAAATTTGAAATTTTTGTTATGTTACACATTTTTTCTTTGAAGTGCCATTAAGAAAACCCTAGTTTTTGCTCAGGTATAATCATTGTGCCTTGAGTCTGCGTAACATGCCTTTGGTTATGAATGCTAATGCAAAATATGGTGATGAAATGATGAATGTATTCATGTGTAGTAGGGTCATATTGATCAGATGAAAGTTGTATAGGGTAGGATAAATTTTGGGGTATAACACATATGTACCATTTTCAGGCTTGGATCCTTCAATATTTTTCACACATATTCTGATGGTCATATGTTCCGACCTACACTGAGGACATGTCCCAAGCTTGTGCGTTTACCCTGCTCAGAGGGAATCAGGTGACAGAATCCTTCAAAGTGTACTCTCTTCATTCTCTATTATAAGCAAATTTTGACTTCTTAGGTTTATTGAATAAATTGTGTATTTGGACTTATATAGACTAGATACATCAGTTATTTAATGAATGTATAAAGTTAAATTTTGCTTATAAAAGATAATGGATGGAGTATCTTGACTGCATGGTAGCAGATGATATATAATTTTAGGCGTACCTAGATCACCGTCAGACGCGTACCTTGGACTACATAGCCTTCTACTTTGGATTGTTGGCTTGTGGATCACGTTTGACGTATCCACATTTGCCTGAGCGCGTCATGCGCCAGTTCGGCTACATGCAGTTTATTCACGGAGACCCCTCCAATTTAGTTCCTCCTATGGTCCATAGAGATGTAAATGTCATGTTTGATTATTACCTTAATCATCGGGTACCGAATGACGCACGAGGTATCCTAGCTCCTAGCGACTGGAGTTGTGCATACAACTAGGTCGTCTTGTATTTCAGGGTGTCACGTTCCTATACAACATTAAATACTTTGGAAGATCCATCAAGACCAGTTCATCAGAAGATACTAGAGGACAGGCAGACTAAGGATGATCATGTTGTTGATGTGTTGCATGTATGTCGACGTATCATGGATCTTGCTCGTGCGAGTATATACAAAGGAGTCTTTCAAGAAGGCTCCTCTAAAAAGGACATTGTAGATTTCATCATTTATGAGGCACGGATGGCATTGCAGTATAGGAGACAGCGTAAGAACATTGGGGGTCTAGTAAGGGGTGTTTGTGGTTCATGAATTACACTGAACCAAAACGCATTAACGATTTAGTTCAATAAATGTAAAGTGCATGATAAAAATTGATTGCAACTAAACAAAAAGGATCGAAAAAGTGGTAGCAAGGGCTTAAACCCGGGACATAGTGGTTGAGAGACCTTGATCTAAACCACTCCACCATGTCCAACTAATTGTCATTCTTATGCAACCAATGATATAAATAATATTAAAAAACACAGAATAAGTGGAAAAAAATGAAAAATGAATTGAAATTAAGCACAATATATTTTCATGAACACCACATTGTTCATCTTCTCATGAACATGAAAAAAAAGAACAAAAATCCTCAAAAAGTACAAACTAAACAAACTCACTTGTCTCAAACTTGATTCAAATCCCTCTAAAAAATAACTTATGAATAAACACCCATTGTTAAACACAAAAACAGAACCAAAATATTAATGAGTTTAAGTTACAATCATTATCAAATGTGTGATATCAAAACTAAGTTGTTGTGGTGTTGAGTTTGAATATGAAGCGGGAGGTTTGAAAAAAGTGTGGCTATGGTTGAAACTTAATGAAAGGGGATGAGTTGTGAGTGTATAAAATGGAAGGATTAAGAGAAAATGAAATGAGAAGAAAGTTGTGGGTGGTGGCTTGAAAAGGGGTCATTGTGTGAGTTTGGGGTTTAGGTTTTTAGAGAGAGAGCTTGAGTGTGTTTGGACAGAATTTCTATGGACTACTAGTTTGTCCAAATGAGGGGGGGATAGTGTTCTATTTATAGGGCAATCATGTGGGATGGTGTGTGTAAAAAAATGAAATTAATATTGTTGTCTGCGCAAGTGTAATTGGTTATCAGGATTTGGGTAACCGGTTACACATGCAGAAATTTGCCTTGGAGGCTTCTTTAAGAGAGGGTGTAACCGGTTACCATAATTTGGGTAACTAGTTACCAGAACCCAAATTTGAAATTTTTGTTATGTTACACATTTTTTCTTTGAAGTGCCATTAAGAAAACCCTAGTTTTTGCTCAGGTATAATCATTGTGCCTTGAGTCTGCGTAACATGCCTTTGGTTATGAATGCTAATGCAAAATATGGTGATGAAATGATGAATGTATTCATGTGTAGTAGGGTCATATTGATCAGATGAAAGTTGTATAGGGTAGGATAAATTTTGGGGTATGACACATATGTACCATTTTCAGGCTTGGATCCTTCAATATTTTTCACACATATTCTGATGGTCATATGTTCCGACCTACACTGAGGACATGTCCCAAGCTTGTGCGTTTACCCTGCTCAGAGGGAATCAGGTGACAGAATCATTCAAAGTGTACTCTCTTCATTCTCTATTATAAGCAAATTTTGACTTCTTAGGTTTATTGAATAAATTGTGTATTTGGACTTATATAGACTAGATACATCAGTTATTTAATGAATGTATAAAGTTAAATTTTGCTTATAAAAGATAATGGATGGAGTATCTTGACTGCATGGTAGCAGATGATATATAATTTTAGGCGTACCTAGATCACCGTCAGACGCGTACCTTGGACTACATAGCCTTCTACTTTGGATTGTTGGCTTGTGGATCACGTTTGACGTATCCACATTTGCCTGAGCGCGTCATGCGCCAGTTCGGCTACATGCAGTTTATTCACGGAGACCCCTCCAATTTAGTTCCTCCTATGGTCCATAGAGATGTAAATGTCATGTTTGATTATTACCTTAATCATCGGGTACCGAATGACGCACGAGGTATCCTAGCTCCTAGCGACTGGAGTTGTGCATACAACTAGGTCGTCTTGTATTTCAGGGTGTCACGTTCCTATACAACATTAAATACTTTGGAAGATCCATCAAGACCAGTTCATCAGAAGATACTAGAGGACAGGCAGACTAAGGATGATCATGTTGTTGATGTGTTGCATGTATGTCGACGTATCATGGATCTTGCTCGTGCGAGTATATACAAAGGAGTCTTTCAAGAAGGCTCCTCTAAAAAGGACATTGTAGATTTCATCATTTATGAGGCACGGATGGCATTGCAGTATAGGAGACAGCGTAAGAACATTGGGGGTCTAGTAAGGGGTGTTTGTGGTTCATGAATTACACTGAACCAAAACGCATTAACGATTTAGTTCAATAAATGTAAAGTGCATGATAAAAATTGATTGCAACTAAACAAAAAGGATCGAAAAAGTGGTAGCAAGGGCTTAAACCCGGGACATAGTGGTTGAGAGACCTTGATCTAAACCACTCCACCATGTCCAACTAATTGTCATTCTTATGCAACCAATGATATAAATAATATTAAAAAACACAGAATAAGTGGAAAAAAATGAAAAATGAATTGAAATTAAGCACAATATATTTTCATGAACACCACATTGTTCATCTTCTCATGAACATGAAAAAAAAGAACAAAAATCCTCAAAAAGTACAAACTAAACAAACTCACTTGTCTCAAACTTGATTCAAATCCCTCTAAAAAATAACTTATGAATAAACACCCATTGTTAAACACAAAAACAGAACCAAAATATTAATGAGTTTAAGTTACAATCATTATCAAATGTGTGATATCAAAACTAAGTTGTTGTGGTGTTGAGTTTGAATATGAAGCGGGAGGTTTGAAAAAAGTGTGGCTATGGTTGAAACTTAATGAAAGGGGATGAGTTGTGAGTGTATAAAATGGAAGGATTAAGAGAAAATGAAATGAGAAGAAAGTTGTGGGTGGTGGCTTGAAAAGGGGTCATTGTGTGAGTTTGGGGTTTAGGTTTTTAGAGAGAGAGCTTGAGTGTGTTTGGACAGAATTTCTATGGACTACTAGTTTGTCCAAATGAGGGGGGGATAGTGTTCTATTTATAGGGCAATCATGTGGGATGGTGTGTGTAAAAAAATGAAATTAATATTGTTGTCTGCGCAAGTGTAATTGGTTATCAGGATTTGGGTAACCGGTTACACATGCAGAAATTTGCCTTGGAGGCTTCTTTAAGAGAGGGTGTAACCGGTTACCATAATTTGGGTAACTAGTTACCAGAACCCAAATTTGAAATTTTTGTTATGTTACACATTTTTTCTTTGAAGTGCCATTAAGAAAACCCTAGTTTTTGCTCAGGTATAATCATTGTGCCTTGAGTCTGCGTAACATGCCTTTGGTTATGAATGCTAATGCAAAATATGGTGATGAAATGATGAATGTATTCATGTGTAGTAGGGTCATATTGATCAGATGAAAGTTGTATAGGGTAGGATAAATTTTGGGGTATGACACATATGTACCATTTTCAGGCTTGGATCCTTCAATATTTTTCACACATATTCTGATGGTCATATGTTCCGACCTACACTGAGGACATGTCCCAAGCTTGTGCGTTTACCCTGCTCAGAGGGAATCAGGTGACAGAATCCTTCAAAGTGTACTCTCTTCATTCTCTATTATAAGCAAATTTTGACTTCTTAGGTTTATTGAATAAATTGTGTATTTGGACTTATATAGACTAGATACATCAGTTATTTAATGAATGTATAAAGTTAAATTTTGCTTATAAAAGATAATGGATGGAGTATCTTGACTGCATGGTAGCAGATGATATATAATTTTAGGCGTACCTAGATCACCGTCAGACGCGTACCTTGGACTACATAGCCTTCTACTTTGGATTGTTGGCTTGTGGATCACGTTTGACGTATCCACATTTGCCTGAGCGCGTCATGCGCCAGTTCGGCTACATGCAGTTTATTCACGGAGACCCCTCCAATTTAGTTCCTCCTATGGTCCATAGAGATGTAAATGTCATGTTTGATTATTACCTTAATCATCGGGTACCGAATGACGCACGAGGTATCCTAGCTCCTAGCGACTGGAGTTGTGCATACAACTAGGTCGTCTTGTATTTCAGGGTGTCACGTTCCTATACAACATTAAATACTTTGGAAGATCCATCAAGACCAGTTCATCAGAAGATACTAGAGGACAGGCAGACTAAGGATGATCATGTTGTTGATGTGTTGCATGTATGTCGACGTATCATGGATCTTGCTCGTGCGAGTATATACAAAGGAGTCTTTCAAGAAGGCTCCTCTAAAAAGGACATTGTAGATTTCATCATTTATGAGGCACGGATGGCATTGCAGTATAGGAGACAGCGTAAGAACATTGGGGGTCTAGTAAGGGGTGTTTGTGGTTCATGAATTACACTGAACCAAAACGCATTAACGATTTAGTTCAATAAATGTAAAGTGCATGATAAAAATTGATTGCAACTAAACAAAAAGGATCGAAAAAGTGGTAGCAAGGGCTTAAACCCGGGACATAGTGGTTGAGAGACCTTGATCTAAACCACTCCACCATGTCCAACTAATTGTCATTCTTATGCAACCAATGATATAAATAATATTAAAAAACACAGAATAAGTGGAAAAAAATGAAAAATGAATTGAAATTAAGCACAATATATTTTCATGAACACCACATTGTTCATCTTCTCATGAACATGAAAAAAAAAGAACAAAAATCCTCAAAAAGTACAAACTAAACAAACTCACTTGTCTCAAACTTGATTCAAATCCCTCTAAAAAATAACTTATGAATAAACACCCATTGTTAAACACAAAAACAGAACCAAAATATTAATGAGTTTAAGTTACAATCATTATCAAATGTGTGATATCAAAACTAAGTTGTTGTGGTGTTGAGTTTGAATATGAAGCGGGAGGTTTGAAAAAAGTGTGGCTATGGTTGAAACTTAATGAAAGGGGATGAGTTGTGAGTGTATAAAATGGAAGGATTAAGAGAAAATGAAATGAGAAGAAAGTTGTGGGTGGTGGCTTGAAAAGGGGTCATTGTGTGAGTTTGGGGTTTAGGTTTTTAGAGAGAGAGCTTGAGTGTGTTTGGACAGAATTTCTATGGACTACTAGTTTGTCCAAATGAGGGGGGGATAGTGTTCTATTTATAGGGCAATCATGTGGGATGGTGTGTGTAAAAAAATGAAATTAATATTGTTGTCTGCGCAAGTGTAATTGGTTATCAGGATTTGGGTAACCGGTTACACATGCAGAAATTTGCCTTGGAGGCTTCTTTAAGAGAGGGTGTAACCGGTTACCATAATTTGGGTAACTAGTTACCAGAACCCAAATTTGAAATTTTTGTTATGTTACACATTTTTTCTTTGAAGTGCCATTAAGAAAACCCTAGTTTTTGCTCAGGTATAATCATTGTGCCTTGAGTCTGCGTAACATGCCTTTGGTTATGAATGCTAATGCAAAATATGGTGATGAAATGATGAATGTATTCATGTGTAGTAGGGTCATATTGATCAGATGAAAGTTGTATAGGGTAGGATAAATTTTGGGGTATGACACATATGTACCATTTTCAGGCTTGGATCCTTCAATATTTTTCACACATATTCTGATGGTCATATGTTCCGACCTACACTGAGGACATGTCCCAAGCTTGTGCGTTTACCCTGCTCAGAGGGAATCAGGTGACAGAATCCTTCAAAGTGTACTCTCTTCATTCTCTATTATAAGCAAATTTTGACTTCTTAGGTTTATTGAATAAATTGTGTATTTGGACTTATATAGACTAGATACATCAGTTATTTAATGAATGTATAAAGTTAAATTTTGCTTATAAAAGATAATGGATGGAGTATCTTGACTGCATGGTAGCAGATGATATATAATTTTAGGCGTACCTAGATCACCGTCAGACGCGTACCTTGGACTACATAGCCTTCTACTTTGGATTGTTGGCTTGTGGATCACGTTTGACGTATCCACATTTGCCTGAGCGCGTCATGCGCCAGTTCGGCTACATGCAGTTTATTCACGGAGACCCCTCCAATTTAGTTCCTCCTATGGTCCATAGAGATGTAAATGTCATGTTTGATTATTACCTTAATCATCGGGTACCGAATGACGCACGAGGTATCCTAGCTCCTAGCGACTGGAGTTGTGCATACAACTAGGTCGTCTTGTATTTCAGGGTGTCACGTTCCTATACAACATTAAATACTTTGGAAGATCCATCAAGACCAGTTCATCAGAAGATACTAGAGGACAGGCAGACTAAGGATGATCATGTTGTTGATGTGTTGCATGTATGTCGACGTATCATGGATCTTGCTCGTGCGAGTATATACAAAGGAGTCTTTCAAGAAGGCTCCTCTAAAAAGGACATTGTAGATTTCATCATTTATGAGGCACGGATGGCATTGCAGTATAGGAGACAGCGTAAGAACATTGGGGGTCTAGTAAGGGGTGTTTGTGGTTCATGAATTACACTGAACCAAAACGCATTAACGATTTAGTTCAATAAATGTAAAGTGCATGATAAAAATTGATTGCAACTAAACAAAAAGGATCGAAAAAGTGGTAGCAAGGGCTTAAACCCGGGACATAGTGGTTGAGAGACCTTGATCTAAACCACTCCACCATGTCCAACTAATTGTCATTCTTATGCAACCAATGATATAAATAATATTAAAAACACAGAATAAGTGGAAAAAAATGAAAAATGAATTGAAATTAAGCACAATATATTTTCATGAACACCACATTGTTCATCTTCTCATGAACATGAAAAAAAAAGAACAAAAATCCTCAAAAAGTACAAACTAAACAAACTCACTTGTCTCAAACTTGATTCAAATCCCTCTAAAAATAACTTATGAATAAACACCCATTGTTAAACACAAAAACAGAACCAAAATATTAATGAGTTTAAGTTACAATCATTATCAAATGTGTGATATCAAAACTAAGTTGTTGTGGTGTTGAGTTTGAATATGAAGCGGGAGGTTTGAAAAAAGTGTGGCTATGGTTGAAACTTAATGAAAGGGGATGAGTTGTGAGTGTATAAAATGGAAGGATTAAGAGAAAATGAAATGAGAAGAAAGTTGTGGGTGGTGGCTTGAAAAGGGGTCATTGTGTGAGTTTGGGGTTTAGGTTTTTAGAGAGAGAGCTTGAGTGTGTTTGGACAGAATTTCTATGGACTACTAGTTTGTCCAAATGAGGGGGGGATAGTGTTCTATTTATAGGGCAATCATGTGGGATGGTGTGTGTAAAAAAATGAAATTAATATTGTTGTCTGCGCAAGTGTAATTGGTTATCAGGATTTGGGTAACCGGTTACACATGCAGAAATTTGCCTTGGAGGCTTCTTTAAGAGAGGGTGTAACCGGTTACCATAATTTGGGTAACTAGTTACCAGAACCCAAATTTGAAATTTTTGTTATGTTACACATTTTTTCTTTGAAGTGCCATTAAGAAAACCCTAGTTTTTGCTCAGGTATAATCATTGTGCCTTGAGTCTGCGTAACATGCCTTTGGTTATGAATGCTAATGCAAAATATGGTGATGAAATGATGAATGTATTCATGTGTAGTAGGGTCATATTGATCAGATGAAAGTTGTATAGGGTAGGATAAATTTTGGGGTATGACACATATGTACCATTTTCAGGCTTGGATCCTTCAATATTTTTCACACATATTCTGATGGTCATATGTTCCGACCTACACTGAGGACATGTCCCAAGCTTGTGCGTTTACCCTGCTCAGAGGGAATCAGGTGACAGAATCCTTCAAAGTGTACTCTCTTCATTCTCTATTATAAGCAAATTTTGACTTCTTAGGTTTATTGAATAAATTGTGTATTTGGACTTATATAGACTAGATACATCAGTTATTTAATGAATGTATAAAGTTAAATTTTGCTTATAAAAGATAATGGATGGAGTATCTTGACTGCATGGTAGCAGATGATATATAATTTTAGGCGTACCTAGATCACCGTCAGACGCGTACCTTGGACTACATAGCCTTCTACTTTGGATTGTTGGCTTGTGGATCACGTTTGACGTATCCACATTTGCCTGAGCGCGTCATGCGCCAGTTCGGCTACATGCAGTTTATTCACGGAGACCCCTCCAATTTAGTTCCTCCTATGGTCCATAGAGATGTAAATGTCATGTTTGATTATTACCTTAATCATCGGGTACCGAATGACGCACGAGGTATCCTAGCTCCTAGCGACTGGAGTTGTGCATACAACTAGGTCGTCTTGTATTTCAGGGTGTCACGTTCCTATACAACATTAAATACTTTGGAAGATCCATCAAGACCAGTTCATCAGAAGATACTAGAGGACAGGCAGACTAAGGATGATCATGTTGTTGATGTGTTGCATGTATGTCGACGTATCATGGATCTTGCTCGTGCGAGTATATACAAAGGAGTCTTTCAAGAAGGCTCCTCTAAAAAGGACATTGTAGATTTCATCATTTATGAGGCACGGATGGCATTGCAGTATAGGAGACAGCGTAAGAACATTGGGGGTCTAGTAAGGGGTGTTTGTGGTTCATGAATTACACTGAACCAAAACGCATTAACGATTTAGTTCAATTTGCAATAACCACTTCAATAAAAATACAACTAATTGCTAAAACAATTTCATCTCAGTTTATAACCAATTTGCATTTAATAACTGGTTTTAATCAATTTACATTTATAAACTAATTTATAATTGGTTTGCATTTATAAACCGGTTTTATATTTTGAGTTTTTATAACCAAGTTTTTATTTCAAAAATAAATTAATAACTTAAAAAAGAATTCTTACTTTTCGGAAAAAATAATTTTTTTATGCAGATAAAAAAGAATATTTTTGGGAAAAAAATTCCTGAGAAAAAACTTTTCTTTTCAAAACAAAATTATTTTCAATTTTTTTTCATTTTTATTTTGGAAAAAAAGTTATCAATGATTTTTTTTATTTCTAGATTTTATTTCTGAAAAAAAATATTATTTTACTTTAAATAATATAAATTTTTATTTTAATAAAAAATAAATTATTTTTATATCAAAAAATGATAGTCTCTTTCTGCTCGCTCTCTCTCTCTCTCTCCGCTCTAGCTCTATTCGCTCTCTCTCTCGAGCTCTCTCTTCTCTCTCTCTTCTCTCCTCTAGAGCTTCTCTATCTCGCTCTCTCTCTCTCTCTCTCTCTTATCGACTCTCTCGCTATCTCTCTCTCTCTCTCTCTTCTCTCTCATCTCTCTTCTCTCTATCTCTAGCTCTCTGCTCTCTTCTCTCTCTCTCTCTGAGATCTATTCTCTCTCTCTTCTCTCTCTCCTCTCTCTCCTCTCTCTTCTCTCTCTTCTCTCTCTCTCTCTCTCTCTCTTCTCTCTCTCTCTCTATCTCTCTCTCTCTCTTCTCTCTCTCCTCTCTCTCTCTCTCTCTCTCTCTCTCTCTCTCTCTCTCTCTCTCTTCTCTCTCTCTCTCCTCTCTCTCGCCTCTCTCTCTCTCTCTCTCTCTCTCTCTCTCTCCTCTCTCTCTCTCTTCTCTCTCTCTCTCTCTTCTCTCTTCTCTCTCTCTCTCTCTCTCTCTCTCTCTCTGTATTTCTCTAATTTTAATAATTTTTTCAAAATAACTAGTTAACAGTTTAAATTAATTTTTAATTTAAGTTTGATTAATTAAATTATTTATAATATGTGGTTCAGTTTATTAAATGCTTTTAGATTTTTTTAGTTCAGTGCTTGAGTATATGATTTAGTTATCCATAACTTTGCACATTTCTATATAGAGGTGTTTGTGGGTCTATTTGGTTCGGTTTCGGGATAATTTGATGTCCCAACCAATTAAAAATATATAAATTGGTTTGAATTAGATTTGTACATTTTTGTATAGAACTTAAACCGAACCAAACCCATAAATAACATATTGGTCTGGGTTAGATTTATTTGATACATTAGAAACATATTACAATAATATTTTTAAAAGATATTTAATTTACATCAACTAATTTTTTTAAATAATATAAAATTCTTTAAAAAAAATCATAATATATCGGTTGTGAATATCAAATGGTGTTTTATTTTTTTCTTCTTAAATTGAGTACTTTATTATAATTTTTATGATATTGATGATATATATTAAATTAATTAATTATGATTGATTCGTGTAGACGAACACGCAAGTAGAATTTTAGAAATTCGTTACTCAAACCAAATAATATTGTATTTCATTGGTTTGATTTGATTTTTGTTCGAATTTTTAAAAAATTGAATCAAACACCTTAGTTTGATTTGGATTCCGGTTTGAATGGGATTTGCCTAAATTAACGAACAACTAGGTCCTTGGGTCCAGCATAACTAATAGTATAGTATTTGTATTATATAGCATTTATCGTTTGTTATTTTATTATTTTATTGTATTATGGATTGATTTATTTATAATGTATATTATTTGTTACTTTATTATTTTAATTGTATTATGGATCGATTGATTTATAATATAGATTTTCATCTTGTAGATTAGGTGTATGGTTTAATTTTTAAAATATTTATTATGACAGTATAGTTCTAATATACATTCTTACATGGGTGGATTTCATAAAAATAAAAAATAAAAACTTATGTCAAAGAGAAATACTGAAATGCATTTTGTAGCTTGATATGGAAATGCACATGCAATATGATTCGGAAATGCATCTCCAAATAAAAATTGCATCTCCAAATAATTTAAGGTAAAATAGGTGTACCTCAATTAAAAAATGCATGGGGTATCCATATGATTATTACGAAAGTCATCTCCAAATAAAAATGCATCTCCAAATAATTTTAAGGTAAAATAGGTGTACCTCAATTAAAAAATGCATGGGGTATCCATATAATTATCGAAAGTCATCTTTATATCATTTTAAGACAAAATGGTCGAGTCAATTAAGAAATTCATAGGGGACGCATAGGATTGTTACGGAAGTACATCTCCAAATCAATTTAAAACAAAATGAATGTCTCATTTAAGAAGTTAATGCATAGGGGACGCATAGGATTATGATGGAAGTGTATATCCAAATCAATTTAAATCAAAATGAATGTCTCATTTAAGAAGTTAGGAATACATAGGTGCGCATAATATTATTACCGAGATACATCTCAGAATCAATTAAAAATGGCCATTGCATTATTACTGAGGTACATCTCGAATCAATTAAAAATGTATCGGGTGCACATAGTTAATGTAAAAATGCATTTCCAGATTCTCTAAGGCATTTTTGAATTTTCTTGGTAGGAGAAGCAATTCCTAAGAATTCAGGCAGCCACACAGTAAGATCTATGGCCAATTTGTTTTGGCTTTTTTTTAAAATGATTTTTATAGTGTTACATATTTTAGTGTAAAAAAGATTTACAAAGAAATATTTGATAGTTATTCTTAAAATGTTATTTTAGGTATTTCATCATTTTATCGAAACTTTTTTTGGATATCAAATTTTCAAAAATGAATGTCCAAAAAAAGTTATGATGGAAGTGTATATCCATCATAACTTTTAAAGCTATTTCAAAAAATCACTTAATTTATAAAGCTATTTCAAATAGCTTTGCATAAAAATCATTTTTAAAATACAATTTTTAAAAAAAATTATGATTTTGACTATGTTTTGATCTTCAATAATGTATATTTATGTTATAGAATGAATAATTCAATCTTTTAATTTATAAAAAATTAAATTAAAAAAATTTGTAATATTTTGAAAAATATTTTTGTAAAATCCATTTTCAAAAATACAAAGGCAAAATTTATCAATCAACTCTTGTCAGAATATACATATATTTTGAAATGCAAGGTCATTTTTATATGTCTAATATAGTTTGGTGAAAGACAAAAACTTAGAACTAATGTCTTTGAGGAGACTTGAAGCCTGTTGTCTTTGAGGAGACTTGAAGCCTGTTAAATCTGGGCTCACTGAGCTTTAAGATGGAGAAACACAATCAATTTTCTTCATTAATCAATTGAATATTGTACATATAATTACAAGGATGGCAATCTGAAAGTAAAATGAAAACCTAATCCCAACTAAAGTTAATAAGCTTCATCTCACTAATTCTGAGCTATAAAGCATAGTGGGTTTAACTCATGATGATGACCTCCAAGCCTAAGACAAACTATACTGAATACCCCTTGAATACCTGTGACTCTGAGTGGCAACCGCTACTGCTGCAGCACCAACTACGTCAAGATGAGATTGTGTCTGCAGCAGTTTTGCATCCATAGATGTTACATGATCATTTAGGTTGTTGTTATTGCCTCGCCGGCGGTATGGGTAATTGTTGGAATCAGTGGTTGGTGCAGCTTGTAAGTTGTACTGCTGGGATTGGAATTCATTCTTGTCTTGTGAAAAGTCCTTGTGTGTGTTTGATGTAGTCTTCGGGTTCGAGGGATGGGTACTAAAGACATTGTGAGTCGAGACTGATTGAGTAGTATTTGGATAAACCATCCTTGGGTCGTTAGAAGATTTTGCAATTCTCTCGTATTCATACAATAGAACTGGGCCTACAACTCTCCCTGGCTTAGCTGTGGCAAGAAAACAAAAATTGTTCAACAATGATGTTTTCTTTATATAGATAGTAAAACAGCAGATACATAACATCAAAGTAGTATCATATTCAACTTCATGTTGCAGAACCATGCCATTATGGATGTCAAATCTAGCAATTAGTTAATTTTATATGCTGATGAATATATCAATATTTGATGTAAAGTGAAGATTCACAACAATTTATAAATATATTAGAATTCATTTGTTCCTAGGTTTTATTTTATAACAATATAACTAGGGTTCTGCTTTATAACAATATATAATATAATTATATTAAAGGTGATGGCTAGTAGTAGGTTAGTGTTGAGCCAAACCTTATCTGGACCTCGTTATACATCCGGGTTGATGAAGGACAAATAACCCAAAAGCGCTGGCTCTTGACAGTGTACTCTAATGATAAACTGGAAATATTCATATAGTAGTCCTCCAAATCAATCAAATACTTTCCAAAGAAGAAATCTGTATTCTAATTAATCATTAAAACCTAAATTACTTAAGGCACCTAAACGGTATTCAGAACATAAAAAATCCTATTATTAGAAAAACGATAAACCCAATTAGATACTTAACCTTAGTAGAATATAAATATCCTTAAAATAGATATTTAATCAGAAATAACCTAGAAAAAGAAAAAAGAGACAATATCCTAAATAACATAACAATTATCAAAACCTAGATCAATCTACAAATGGGGACGGTAGTTTTTCTTAGCTATTTAAGGAGGATTTACATCTCCTCTTTCTATCTACTTTTATTGCTTCAATTAAACTCTTCAATGTAATCCTCCCTCCTCAAATAGACAAGCAAATACCAAATCATAGCTTTACTGAATATGAATATTTCTCATAATATTGAACAAAAAAGTTGAAAACAACTATTTATATATACATGAGATGAGATATAACCTAAATAGAAATGCAGTAATATCATAATTCCTAAAGATATTAACAGATCATACTATAATAAATATCAATATCTCAACACTCTCTCTCAAGGTGGAGCATATAAGTTGTATACCTGGCACCCGTGGTGGGGGCTGTACCATCCTTATCTGATTTCCAGAATTTGCTCCAACTCCTCTAAAACTCTTATTAGATGTCTCTTCTGCCATTTGCTTGTTATCATACAAAGCATGGGTTGACTGCTTACTAGGAAGAATCGAACAAGGGTGAACAGTGGACCTGCAAAAGAGGAATTATTATATTAACATAATCACTAGAAATATTTAGCTACAAACTTCTGACAAACTCAACATGTAATCAATCAATAAATGTTAAAAACGGCAAGGGGATAGGCCACCGTGTTTGGTTCTTATTGATCTTACCTTGGAACGGAGACATGCTTTCTTTCAGGAGCAGGCACAGGTCCACTTTTACCATCATTTTCCTCAAGATAAGCAAATTGCTTTCTTAATTGATCTATTGCACTGGAAGGAGCATATATGCGTAAATAATTTGCATTGCATATAGACATTCATTATACATGCATCAATAACAACATCAGAAAAAATGGAAACAAAGATAAAATATAATCAATAGAAGTGTATATTGACCTAGGATAGAGGAAATTGCCGCTTTCAGTTCCATTCATGTAATCTTTGAGCAGTTGAGGATGATACTCCAGTATTTCCCGATATACTAGTTCCCTAACATCGTCCTTTGTTATACGTCTCCTCTCAAACTCAAATTCCAATTTTGATATTGGCTTACAAGAAGGTTCTCTTTCAACTTTTGCCAAGCCCTTGAAGTAGGGATCAGCTAGTGCCTGCCAACAGAAAGGAAGAATGGATTCTGTCAGGTATACAATAAACACAGACAACATCTCAAAAAGGATAGTTTTTGAGAAACACTTAACAAATAGAAACTCCCTCTAGACTTAAATATGAACGAACACACAAAAAAAGTCATATTTGATTGACTTGAATATAAGAAATATACCATATTCAATTTTATAATTCTAAAATAACATTTTATTAATTAATACTGTCATGAGAGGAGTTTCAATAGAAAACTAAATTGAGAGGAGTTTCAATAGAAAACTAAATTAAGAGGAAGGGTAGTTTGGAGAATACATTAATATTTTTTATTACATCGAAAAATTAAATGAAGAGAAAGGGCAATGCGCAATCAGTTGTTTTTGCTTTTAAGAGTCTAGAGGGAGTACTGCATAGATGGGGCTTTGACGTACCACATGACAATATAGATAAACATATACCTGTTCGGCAGTTGGTCGATCCTTTGGATCAAAGGCTAGGAGCCTCTGCAAAAGGTGAAGTGCCAATGGATCAGCATTTGAGAATTTGTGTTCAAATGGCACAGGAGGTTTCTTCCGCATTCCCGACAAGTACTTCCTTGCATTATCATTTCTAACCTGCAAAATTTACAAAGGAAGGGTCAAATACTAGTTAAATAGGAATATAGTTTCATGAAAGAAAATACTAACTACGTACAAATTAAATCAAATAAAAAAAATGAATATGCTAAGAGAAGTCCATACTCCTGTAATAGTTTCAGGCAATGGTGTCCCAAGAAGGTCAGTAATCAAATCTAACTGATGCACGACACTTTTACCAGGAAACAGTGGCTTTCCCAACAGCGCCTCGGCAAAAATGCATCCGATGCTCCATATATCAATTGCTGGTGTGTACTGCAGACAAAATGCAAACAATATCAGAATTTTACAGCTGAATTACACATTCCAACCATACCACTCAAAGGAAACAGAGAGATCAATTGACAATGCATTTACCTGTACAAAAAAAAAAATCAACATTCCAGAGAAAACAATAGTCTTCCCTGAATAATATTTATTATATCTAGGCACTACAGTTTACTAACACACAGAAGGGGTTTCATATATAGAAATCAATGCAACAGTGAAGCCACCATTGAACTTTCAACATTCTATTATTGCCTGTTTGATTAAAAAAATATATAATAAGTTCAAATCTAGTTTCCTCAGTCGTTCTGCCAGCAGGTCAATTTTTTACTCAATATTTAACTAAATGATGTTTGATTGATTAGGAATTATACAATATTTTATATTACGCGGCTTGGCATTGAACATGGACATGCCACGCTCAACTTCATAGCTCCAACAACCACAACTTTATATTGTTGGGAAAAGCAAGTCTTTCAGAGTCTCAGAACCAGAAAGAAACAATAATATCTAGTTCTCTGGGTACAGTAAACAGGTTAACATAAAATTTAAGAAAGCTAAGGGATAAGGCACATTATCATAGGAACACTAAAAGAACCCTAGCATGCTAAAGTAGCCAAATAGATTAAAAATTATTAGTCGTAATGGTGTTACATCATGTCTTGATAATAATATCAATGAAATTGATTGTTTCTCTATTATAAGTGATGATGTACCCATGCCATATTGGTCAAGTAAAACAATAGTCATAGAAGAATTAGAGATATACATCTCCTAGCTAGACTAATACCTTAGAAGAGAATGATCCACACAACTCTGGAGCTCTATACCATCTTGTAGCAACATAGTCCTGCAAGATGCATCACAAATGATTGCATAAGCATAAAAAAATACAAAAATACAAAAATAAAAAATCATTCTTGGGAGTATAAATGACACTGCATACCGTCCAAAATATTGATGTTGGAGCATCATTAAATGAAACTCTTGCAAGTCCAAAATCACAGATTTTGAGCTTGCAATTGGCGTTTGCCAGTATATTCTTAGGCTTAAGATCTCTGTGGTACACATTAGCTGCAACCAAACATAAACTTTTTAGAAGTAGTTTAAAGCCAAATTTGACAGCAATAACAAAAAGCACGGAGAATGAATATCCAGTCCTAACAATGAGAAAGAAACAAAGACCAGCACATACCGGAATGCATATACTTCAACGCACGTAGCATCTGATAAAGAAAAAACTGATGGTGTTCACGCGTTAAGTCATCATTAGCTTTGATGACTTGATGGAGATCAGACTCCATAAGCTCAAACACCACATAAATATCTCTAAACTCTCTCTTTGATGGTGGCAACATGATCCTCTTAATATCAACAATATCAGGGTGCCTTAAAAGCCTCAACAACTTGACTTCACGGAGGATTCTAACAGCATCAGAAATATGCTCAAAGGCATCCTGAATCTTCTTTATCGCAACCTTTTCCCCAGTGTGTGTGTCAATCGCTGCACAAACAACTCCATAGCTACCCTTCCCAATAATCTCAAGAATCTTGTATCTGTTGGCTTCCCCATACTCAGTGAAAAACTCCAACTCTTTCGAATCCTGCAAGTTATTAACTCAAAATTTCATGATCTGTACAATTCAGTCAGCTCAGAGCCAATGCATATCAAAATTTACTAACCAAAACCTGTCTATAAAAATATCATAATTCACTAACATATTAAATTTGAATTCTAAAGCATCAAAAATAGTAAACAATCATTTTAATGACACAGTATGATGTATGAGCTAGCAAGACACCTCTGAAAAATAGTGTGTGATTACCTTTAATTTATTTATTTGTTAAAATTATTATCAATGTATCTATGTCGGTGTCGTCATCATCATCGAGGTGTCCGTGCGTATATGAGTCAAATGAGTAAAAA